>NW_024704742.1:8582082-8650604 GCF_018977255.1 Callorhinchus milii | reverse complement strand
TTAGAAATTTACACTGCACTCTCTCAACAACAACAACAGCAACAACAACTTGGATTTATATAGCGCCCTCCACTCTGGACAGCGTCTCAGAGCGCTTTACAGTAACGGATCCCGGGCTGAGCCGGGGGAGTGGGAGAAAGGTGACCAAAGGCGCGGGCGGCAGTTTTGAATTATTTGGATTTATGGATGGTAGTGGATGGAGATTGGTGAGGAGGGCGTTAGAGTAGTCCAGCTGAGAGGTGACAAAGGCATGGACCAGGGTTTCAGCGGCTTTGGGAGAGTATTGGTGGAGATGGGCGATGAGTCAGAGGTCAAAGAAAGCGGTGCTAGTGAGGGACCGGATGTGGGGGAGGAAGAATAATTGGGGGTCGAACCTGATGCCCTAGTTACGTACGGGTTCGGAGAGTTTTAGGGGAGGTTGAGTAGGTGGAGGATGTGAGAGCCTTGAGATTTTAGAGCCAAAGAGTATAGTTTCCGTCTTGTCAACGTTCAGTTGAAGGAAGTGCTCATCCAGCCCCTGAGATCTGACAGGCAGCTGACAGAACATCAGGGGACTGGAAGTTGCAAAGAGAAGTGGAAAAATAGAGTTGGGTGTCATCTGCATACATGTGGAAATGTACCCCATGTCTGTGGATGACATCCCCAAGATTGAGCATGTAGATCAGAAAGCGGAGGGGGCCAAGGATGGATCCTTGGGTACCCCGCAAGTGACCGGGTGAGAGTAGAGGAGAAGCTGTTTGTGCAGATGTACTGCTGGCGGTTTGTGAGTAGGACTCGAACCAGGTGAGTGCAGTCCCACTGAGGTGGATGACAGAGGAAAGGCGGTGGAGGAGGATGGTGATCGACTGTGTCGAACGCGGCCAGAGGTCCAGGAGGACAAGGAGGCAGAGGGAGCCCCGGTCACAGATAGAGAGGATGTCGTTTGTGACTTTCACAAGAGCAGTCTCTGTACTGTGGGCGGAAACCAGACTGAAGGGGTTTGAAGAGGGAATGGGAGGAGAGGTGTGCGCGAAGTTGGTTGGCAACAACGCGTTCTAGAACTTTTGAGAGGAAGGGCAGGTTAGAAATAGGGCAGTAATGGCTGGGGTTTGAGGGATCTCGGGAGGATTTTTTCAAGAGGGGCATGATGACAGTAGTTTTGAGGGAGGCAGGAACTGATCCAGAGGAGTGGGACTGGTTGATGATGTCAGCCAGTAGTGGGCAGAGGAGGGGGAGCTGGGTGACCAGTAAGTTGGTGGGGAGGGGGGTTGAGGCAGCAGGTGGTGGGTTCCATGGAAGTGATGGTGGGTGAGAGGGAGGAGGGAGAGATGGGGAGGAAGGAATGTAGGATGGGTGTGGTGGTAGGAGCAGGTGATGAGGAGGCTGAGGGGGGCAGGAGAGGGCATGGTGGTGGGTGGACAAGGGGCAGGTGGATGAGGCTGCTGCTGGTGGATATAAGTATTTTAGATGAAAAGAAGTCCATGACCTCCTCGTACTTGGCATTTGATACGAAGATTGAGGCGGGCCTGAGGGGGGGCACGGAGGAGGTAGTGGGTGGTGGATCCTGTAATACCATTTCTATAATGTGGCCCAATCCCCCCGCGATAAAGGCAGTCACTCACTATGTACTGGGTTTCCTCATTGGAAATAAACCCAAACCTTTGACCCTTCCAATACAGTTACAAGCTGAGCCCCTCATGTAAGAGCTTGGATCCCCAGCCATGCTCTTGTCAGGTCCAGTGAGCTTGCCCCTATTCCTCTCCTGCGCCCCCTGAGGTGGGTGTAAGGGGAGGGGGACCATCCAGTGAATCCCGTGTTGGCTACAGTTGGAGTGTGTAGTGAGCAGCACATGCCACACTGGAGGACCTGCCAATTCAGCCCCAAACACATAGCGGCTGTATCTATAAGTATGTAGTCATCCTGCACTGAGGTGTGGACACCAAGCTCCCTTGCTCCTCTCCCCACCCCTCCCTGAAACCACTACCTCTCTCCCTGACACCTCTCCCCACCCCTCCCTGAAACCCTCCCCCTCTCCCTGACACCTCTCCCCCTCTCCTGACACCTCTCCCCCTCCTGACACCTCTCCCCCTCTCCCTGACACCTCTCCCCCTCTCCCTGACACCTCTCCCCCTCCCTGACACCTCTCCCCTCTCCCTGACACCTCTCCCCCTCTCCTGACACCTCTCCCCCTCCCTGACACCTCTCCCCCTCTCCCTGACACCTCTCCCCCTCTCCCTGACACCTCTCCCCCTCTCCCTGACACCTCTCCCCCTCTCCCTGACACCTCTCCCCCTCTCCCTGACACCTCTCCCCCTCTCCCTGACACCTCTCCCCTCTCCCTGACACCTCCCCCTCTCCCTGACACCTCTCCCCTCTCCCTGACACCTCTCCCCCTCTCCCTGACACCTCTCCCCCTCTCCCTGACACCTCTCCCCCTCTCTCTCTGACAGCTCTCCCCCTCTCTCTCTGACAGCTCTCCCCCTCTCTCTGACACCTCTCCCGTCTCTCTGACACCTCTCCCGTCTCCCTGTTCAAAACGAAGACCCTTTAGCTCATTTAATTTCCTCTTTCCAGAATACACATCCTACCCATCACTGCATTCTGACCTCAAATACTCTGCCTGGCAAACAGTTTCATTAACCCTCTGGTAAATAAATATTTCCTGCTGTCTGTCCTGAAATTGCGCTCTGCAACTCTGAACCTGGGAGCTCTTGTTCCACTGTCTCCAAAGGTTTACTTTCTCAATTCCACTTAAAATCTGATCTCAATAACTACAGCAAAACACCTCTCGATTTGACTGGATATTTTGCGCAGGAACTCGGACGTTGCCTGAAAACAGATTAAATTGCAATGCTGCGCTGGAAATGACATGTGATACATTAACAAAGTCACGCAGGATGTTTTCTCCCTCTCCCTCCAAAAGCACCGATTGCTGCTGTATTAGACTTCCCTGAATCCCACAAACTGCAGATGAGCGATCTGTTAGCCATGGAGGGGATCAGCTCATGTTCCCCCACTGAGCAGCACTGCATCTACACTTGATCATGTCATAAATGACACATTTTCCAGATATGGGCTGTGTCTGGGAATCCCAATACAGACATCTCACCCTGTCCCTGTGCACAGCTTACACCAGGGATAATCCTCGTCAGCTGAAATCCTCGTCCACACCTTTAATATCCTCCTTGCTGGTCTCCCCAGCTCCACAACCCACAAACTACAATACTCCAAATTCCACCTCCTGTGTACTCGTACACTCTAAACTCTGTACTACCATCACATTAATCCTCCCCAGGCTCCACTGGCTTCCTATCACACACTAAAATCCATACCCCCATCACACCAGTACTCGCTTGGCTCCACTGGCTTCCTATCACAGAGTGGATCAACTTTAAGATCCTCACACTCGTCTACAAATCCCAACACCCCCAGCAACTCCTTACTCTCCAATCTGCTTCTCCGCACTTCACTACTGCTGCCTCCGCTCAGCTGCCTCCGGCCTTCCCGATTGTCCCTCATCCCCTCCTCTCCACCATTGGCGGACACACTTTAGGCACTACGCACCGAAACTTGAACTCTCTCTGCATCCCTCCACCATTTTCCCTCCCTCCCTCTTTCAGATCAGCCTGAAGACATTCATGTAAGAGCTTGGATCCCAGCCATGCTCTTGTCAGGTCCAGTGGAGTTTGCCCCCGGCTCAGGGTCAGGCTCTGCACTGTGAAGCGCTTCGAGACCTGCCCTGTGTGAGGTTGCTGTGAAATGCAAGTTGTTGTTGTTGTTGTAGTGCAGTCCGGTTCCTGATCTACGAGGCAGGAAAATAGCAATTAATCTGGAAATGTAAAACTCCAAATATCATCATATCAAAGAATATTATTATCATTAAACAGCTTTTTTGCTGATTAAGTTTGTTTTATTTGAAGCACCTGATCGACAACACAGGCTGCAGAAATATCACCCAGTCCCCACCACACACACACACACAGCCTCCCTACATACACAGTC
The DNA here is from genome assembly GCF_018977255.1 of Callorhinchus milii. Lineage (NCBI taxonomy): Eukaryota > Metazoa > Chordata > Chondrichthyes > Chimaeriformes > Callorhinchidae > Callorhinchus > Callorhinchus milii. The sequence continues at coordinate 8,646,623 of NW_024704742.1, read as the reverse complement.
CCCCCCACACATATACTGCTCCGCCCACACACATAGTTCCCCCACATACATATGCAGCCACACACACACAGACCCCGAACACACAGATCCCTAACAATTACACCCGCACATAGGCAAGGAGGCCAATCTTATACTGTGGGTGAGGGGACAGGCAGTCTTATAGTGGGGGGGGTGTCTTACACTGGGGGGTTGTCTTACATTGGGGGTGGCATGTCTTACACTGGGGGGGCGTGTCTTACACTGGGGGCGTGACTTACACAGGGGTGAGTGGGGAGAGTTGGACCATCAGAGGACTTCACTTATAATAATAATAATCCTTGCATTTGATATAGCGCTTTTCACGTCAGGAGGACGTCCCAAAGCGCTTCACAGAACACACTGTAAAGTGAATTGACTGTATATTTGTGGGCGAAACACGACAGCCAATTGAGCACAGGAGTGTCCCACAAACAGTCGTAGATTGAAAATGACCAATGTATTATCGTTTTGTTTTGGAGGGATTATTATTAGGCGTGTGGGGTAAGGAAACTTACCCAAGGTTTCGCCCTCTGCCTAGAATTGAACCCAGGTGTCTCGCTTGCAAGGCGAGTTCTCTAACCACTGGGCTACAGGACTCCACATAAGGAATGTATTTCTTACACAAGGAATGGAGTTTGTTTTGGGACAGCCACATGCAGAAACCCATCACTATGCTTAAAATTACCCAAACCAAGCTGAGATTTCCATGCATCCCACCTACACTTAGAATCCAAGAGATAGTTTGTTGGAATGGAATGCGCTGGAGGGATGCATTCTGCTTACCTAATTCTGGAGAGCGTTAGGCGCAGGTTTTCAAGAGGCAAAACTTGGAGAACTCAGAGTGTGTGTTGGGTAACTGCTGGAGTCTAACAAGATGAACAAATTTATATTGCCGTCCGGCAAGCTTTCCCCGCTGCTTGTCCAGAAGGACCACTATACCTGTTAGGGCTTTGTCTTGCAGGGTTAACAGGAGCTGAGAGGACTGACTCCCTGCTCTCAGTGACTAGTCTGCCCTTCCAGGTTCTGCTAATGAGTCAGGCTGGGCTGTCCTCAGCAGTGCCCTAGAATACTGCGGACCCACCTGACTCAGGAACCAGACAAGAGACAATCACAGAGGGTCGGTTCAATTCCAACATTTTAGTACCAGGCCATGTCACCTTGGAGCCAGTTCAGCTCTCAGAAGACACCACTTACCTCCCCACAAGAGGAATAGTCCGAGGCTATGTAATTGGTGAACATCAGAATGGCAGAGAGCACCACTGTCGAAGGGTTTCGCTCCACCTTTGAAGTTCTGTTTTTGACATGTTCCAGTCTCCCATAAGGAACAACAGATAGTCAGAGAACCATTGCGTGATGCCATCTAGTGAGATTCCCATGGCCTTAAGGCTCCCCTGGCACCCAGCACCCTGCAGCTTCTGAAGAATTTACACTGAACCGTAGGCCCTTCAACTAACTGTGGAAACACAAGTGCTGATCAGCAAGGAATGGAATGTTGTTAGGAGCCACATTAGGGACCACAATACTACTGTGTAAATAATCATTTCACTTACATCAAAAAATGTGATCACTCCATCCATGACTATTTGTACACAATTGGCTGCCGTGTGTCACTCAAAGTTGACCAATATCCAGCATGTCTCCTCCCAATGTCCCACACAAGATTACAACAACTTCCTTTGACTTGTCCTCAAATGGTCTGAGGTGCCAGCCTAGTCCTGTGTCCTGTGGACTCTCAGAGATGGGAGTCCAGGAATTATCTCAGTTCTGCTCAGCCTAACATTTATCACCCTCATTTATTTTCCCACCTTTGTCCTGTCCCATATACCTTATATTTAAATTACAGTCATATTCCTCAGGCTACTGTGTAAATAGTAATAATCCTTTCACTCACATAAACTTTGTACTTGAACATTGGCTGCTGCGTTTCACCTACAAGATATACATTCAATTCACTTTACAGTATATTTTATGAAAAGCTTTGAAATGCCTTAACGATGTGATAAGGAATATTATTATTAAAGGCTGAAAATTACTTATTATCCACCGGTTTAGATCTTTCTTATCACATCTTCGAGATTACTCAAAGCGCTATATCAAATGCAAGGATTATTATTATGATAAGATCATGGAGCATGGAAAAGCAATCCGCCAATCAACTGACCGGGTTCTTACTTACTGCTCGGTGAACAGATGTATGTGGACTAAGGAAAGTTGTCCAATGTTTCGTCCTCTTGTTTGCAAAGCAAATGCTCTGAGCATTACGCTACAGGTTTTTAATAAACCTGAAGACCTTCCTCTTCGATCATGCCTACAATTACCTTCCCCTTGCCCCTGCCTCAGCATCATGCTCCGCCATTGTTAAATGCTCTGAGACGCCCCCGGCTTGGAGGGTTCTATAAAAATGCAAGTTGTTGTTAAAGACTCTCCACAAAAATTCTTAAGGATTCTTAGAGAAACTAGGGATGAGATAGCATGTATATATCAAAGAACTAAGGAAGGACAGGAATGGCCAATGTTATATCTATTCGGAAAAAAAGTTGATAGAGCGAATCTTGGAAACCACAGGCCAGTCAGCATAATATTGGTTGTGGGCAAAATATTGGAATCTATAATAATAACTAGTCATCTGGAAAAGGGGAATATATTTGCAAGCAGCCAGCATGAATTTAAGGTTACGTTTGACCAACCTTTTCAAATTCTTTGAAGATGTAACCAATATAGTTGACAGGAAATGCAGTTGATGTAGTGTATCTGGATTTTCAGATCTTTGATAAAGTGCCACATGAGAAGCTCATGCTAAAATAGGGTCATGTGGAATCATGGAAGAGGTAGCAGAATGTATTGAAGAGCAGTTCAGAAAGCGAAAGCAAATGGTAGGAGATAAAGATATCTTCTCAAGCTGGTGAGAGTTAGGGATTGGTGTTCAGCAGGGATCTGTGTAAGGGCCGCTATGAATTGCCTTACACGTAAATGATGTGGATGGAGGTACAAGAGGTGTGGGATCAAAATTGCATATGACACCAACCTGGTGGCATAGTAATTAGGAGCATGGTAATGATGTCTATTGTGGTAAAATTATGGAGATTCTTATTAATGATAAAATCATGGAGAATCTGGACAGAAATAAAATCATAAATGATAGCCAATATGGGTTAATGAAGGGAAGGTCTTGCCAATCTAATGTACTGGTTTTCTTTGATGGTGTGACAAGGGAGCTTGGTAAGGGTAAGGCTGTGCATGTTGCATATCTGGATTTCAATAAGGCCTTTGACACAGTTCCCCTTGAGAGGCTGGCACTGAAAGTAAAGAAAACAGGAATCAGTGGAGGTATATTACAATGGATACGTAATTGTTTGGCTGGAAGAACCCAGAGGGTGGTGGTACAGGGAATATCATCAAACTGCGAAAATATTACCAGTGGAGTTTCACAAGCGTCTCTTTTGTTCAATGTTTTTATAAATGATCTGGAACTAGGAGTCACAAACACAATGGATAAGTTTGTAGATGACACCAAACTAATGAAGGTGATAGATTGCGAAGCTGAACGAGATAGGTTACAGGAGGGTTTGAACACACTTGGGAATTGGCAGATGAAATTCAATGTGGAGAAATGTAAAGTACTTCACATGGGAACAAAAAATCCATTAACACCCTACAGAACACCTACTCTACCATCCCTCCATCATAGCATCAGGCAGCCAGAGTAACCCAGATTCTGAATGCAGTGTTTATGAAGATTGCATCAACAGTCAAATTTCTGTGTGCATGTGTAGTAATAGATACATAAAGATGGTGGTGGTGAATAAAATAGTGTCCTGTCATCCTGGATCTCTCCCAGAGGTGTGCCAGTGTAATCCCAACAAGATCACAATTCTGATTGACAACTCGTCACATCACTATGTGGGATGGTGCTTCTGTAGATTTGATGCTGTATTTCCTTACATAATATTCACTACAGTTAAAATAGCTTCTTGTGGATACTTTCAGATGTTTTAGTGTCATACGTCACTATATCTAAATGGATAATATTATAAATGTCTCCATAAGCTGTAACAGAGAAGGTCACAAAGGGATCGAATACTGACAAGTTCTGGGATTATAAATGCACAGAGTAGATTGGTGAATTTTTTGTTTTTTTCAGCCAGACGTCTGACACACAGAAATCCATCACCATACATTACCCCATAAATCCAGCAGATTGAACGACCTTCAGTGCAGCAGATTCAGTCAGTAGGAAAGGGAACATGTGAGAAGCAGATGGAGGGAGGAGTAATGAGGACGACGTGTTGGGAAATGGTTGGACAATCAAACGTTCTTTCTGATGTGGTGATAAGTCACTTCTGTAACTTTGCTACCAGGTGATGCTCTGATAGGAGTTGCTGTATTTCGCATCCGCTCTTGTCACAATTGAATAGTTGGTGCCACAGCCAACCAGAACCACACAAAGCAGCCAAACCCATTGTGCATGTTGATTTTCCATCATTGAAACCTGCTTCAGGTTCCTCTGCCCCTCCCCACATTGTACAGTGGGGAGGCCTGGGCTACCCAATTGATTCACTTTCCTATTGCACTATAATTTTACTTGGATGTAATAAGTTTATGAGTATGTTCTCAGGGATGAATGGATACTAACAGGAAAGACTGGACAATTTGGAACTTTTGAAATTTGTATAGCGCCTTTAACGTCAGGAGGACATCCCAAGGCACTGAACAATCAGTGTTTCCGAGCTGGGGGTCAGGATTTGGGAGCGTTAACGAATGTGGGTGAAAGAGGGGTAAACAAAGGCAGGGTCAAAGAGGAGGTTCTTGAGATGGGTCTTAATAATAATAATAATCCTTGCATTTGATATAGTGCTTTTCACGTCTTCTAGACGTCTCAAAGCACTTCAACGAATATACTGTAAAGTGAATTGACTGTATATTTGTGGGCGAAACGAGGGTCTTGAAGGAGGCAAAGAAGGGGCCAGGCAGTAGGACTGTGGGATGGAATTCCAGAGATTGGGGGCAGAGTGGCTGAAGGCCTGCCTCTCCAATGGTGGGGTGAGCTGGGTGACATGAAGTAGGCAGGAGCCCGCTGAATGGAGGGAGCAGGCAGGATGGTAGGGGGTTATGAGGTCACAGAGATAGGGGTGATCAAATCCATGTGGGACTTTGAAGGTGAGAACCAGGATCTTGAATGTTATCCTCTGTGTGATGGAAAGCCAGTGGAGTTGGGTGGGTATGGGCATGATAGGTTCACGGAGCCTGGTGCGGGAGTGGACACAGGTTGCAGAGTTCTGGATTATCTGTAGCCTATGGAGGGAGGAGTTGGGGAGGCCGACAAGCCGGAAGTTTCCATAGTCAAGCCTGGATGTTAGAAATGTGTGTATGAAGACTTTGGCCACTTGTAGTGTGAGACAGTGGTGGAACCGGGCGATGTTGCGGAGGTGGGGGAAAGCAGAGCAGACCATGGTACAGGCGTGGAGTAGAAAGGATACTTGAGGGTCAAACATGAAGCCAAGGTTCTGGACTGGCTTAATAAGGTGGAGTGTGTATCCTTGGACGATAGCATTGCATTCAAAGGCCTGGAGATATGCCGAGCCCAGCATTGCTTGCCAAGCTCGCCAGAGTCCTGACTGCGATATTCCAGGAGGTCATCATCTTCTGCCTCTCGGGCAAGCCACCGCACATAGACACCCAGAAAGACAAGCAGACAGAGAGAGAGAGAGACACACAAACATTACAGCCAGTGGGGAAGACATGCACATTGACAGACAGCGTGCCCACAGACAATCTCAGCAGTGGCAGCTGTTGGAGGTGGGGGGGGTCATGGTCACTCCCCAGAAAGCAAATCCCATGTCCCCTCTGGAGCCATGTCTGGAACTGCTCCACCACAGTCGTATGCACAGAGGCACCAAAGAGAGAGGCCAAGCAAACAGTGGGCAGCAGGGTATAGAGAGGCCAGGGGCAGAGCAATCTTCACTTTTACTGTTTCTCGTGATGTGTTTATTTTCGTTGATTCCGTGAAAAAATCACAGGGCGATTTTCTATTGGCCCAGGCTATGAGCAACAATTCAACAAGCTAGGGTTCTTCAACTTTAAAAGAAGACAACTCAGAGGGAATCTCATGGAGGATTGAAATTGTAAACCCAGATCGATATTTTAAGATGTATATGACAGTACAACAAGATGACACAGGTTTAGAGATGTAAAGGAGAATTTCAGTACAAACACCAGGAAGTTTTTCTTTACCCAGAAGGTAATTAACGACTGGAACAAGTTGACAGGATGGCTGACTGAGGCCAGGCCACTGGATTAATTTAAAAAGCAGCTCTGTGCTGTGATAACAATGGGGTGGTTTTCCTGGAGGGATGAGATCAGATGGGTTTGAAGGGTATTCTTCAACTGTGGAGTCCTGTAGCTCAGTGGTTAGAGAGACATGGGTTCATTTCCCACTAGGGTGAAACCTTGGGCAAGTTGCCTTACTTGATATGCCTGACAATAATCCCTCAAGAAACAAAACAATAATAATTTTGTCACTCAATCCACGACTGTGTGTAGGACACTGCAGTGTGCAATTGGCTGCTGCGTTTTGCCCACAAAATATACGTCAATTCACTTGTAGTATATTCTGTGAAGCGCTTTGAAACGGATTTCGCCATTATTTCCATGTTTAATCATGACGGTTTCATGAGGCATTAGGTCGAAAAGAAGTTAATGAATGCAATAAGGGTGGGTTTTCCTTAACCTTATGGAGTTCTGTCATCTTATACAAAACTACAAACTGTTCCACACAATCCTCACAAGAACAGAAGCCAGTCTTCCTTCCTGATCAAACATGAGCTCCAAAGCTTGCGATACATGTGCAGTGATTACCCAAAGAACCATTTTAAGAGCCACTGAAATCAATGAGATCCCTATGTAGTTCTCGGTCTCACTAGGATCACGGTTCTCATGGATAGACACTACAATTGGTACACTGACGGAGTGTGTGGCTCAGAGAGAATCATGAAGACCAGGCTGGTACCAGAGTTATGAGGTCTAGCTACGAGGGGAGGTTAGAGAGATTGGCACTCTACCCATTACTGGGTGGTTCTGTCCATATTATCTTTCACTCTCAGCATTTCCTGGATCTAGTATAAGTTACTAGTCAGTGTCTTTCGTTGCTCTTACTAGTTACTAGTCAGTGACTTATCATCATATTTCATTACCAGCTTTGCTTAAGTTATAAATCTTTATGGAGTCACGTGTTCATTGCTGCAGCCAACCCTTGTTGGTTACAGTGACAATAAAGGAGTGTTGAGTTATATATCTGCTGAACACTGATTTCTTGAACTTATAGTAACTTAGAATCATCCCATTGAAAAACCTGCCAGTCAGTCATCCAGTGCCCCAGCCAGTGACCATCAATCCATATATAATACTTGGTGCTTAACCAGAACATTTAACATAGCTGCTTCATACCAGCAAAGTGAAGACAAAGTTACAATAACCTAAGGAAGAAGATTTGAGGTGAGATTGAAAGTTTCAGACTGGCCATGTGGCAGGGAATCTGGGAATAGATCAGATTGTCTGAAGAGCTTTTGTCTGAACCTGTTTCCATGAACTCAGCCTAACTGTTCCCATCCACAACCTGTCACACACCTTTGGGTTCAGTTGCAGACATTGGCTTGTGACTCTGGTTTACTTTGCTGTCTCAGCCACTATCCTGGTCATTGTATCTGACTTTTGCACTGTTATGTCTTCATTGCGTGGTTATTCACACATTAAAGCATTGACATGTTTAAGTCCTGTTTCTCTCTTTCACAGAGAGTGAGGGTTTTTCTCTCTATCACAAGTGAGGAGGGTTTCTCTCTCTCACAGAGAATGATTGAAGGTTTCTCCATCACAGAGAGTGAGTGAACATTTCTCCATCACAGAGAGTGAGTGAGGCATTCTCTCTCTATTACAGTGAGTTTGTGAGGATTTCTCTCTCTCTATCACAGAGAGTGAGTGAGGGTTTTGTCTCTCTCAGAGAATGAGTGAAAGTGGTATTGCTGATATTCCAGTGAATGTGAGGCTTGACTATTGCACTGTTGTGTCTTCATTGTGCAGTTATCCACACATTAGCATGTTTCATTCCTGCAGCATGGGGTAGATTATTGAGTTTTTTGACTTGGATTGCAGGGTTTTAGAAAAATGATTTCTGTTTTGATACAGCGCCTCATCATGTCAAAACATCTCAAAGCACTTCCCAGAGGTTTTCTGTAACGTGTAGTGACTATATGTAGACAAACATGATAGCTACACAGCAATGTCCCACAGACAGCCATGAGCTGAACAACCAGGTTTATCCGGGGGATTGTCGGCCAGACAGCGGGGAGTGAAATCATTCTGGCTGTAAGGGCAACAGACATAGAGAGGAGTGCAAAGCCGTCTGGTTAAAGCTGTTTTAATTATAGTGCATTGACTCTATGTTTTGAGGGCATTTGATAAGGTGCTACACAAGATATTGGTGGAGAAACTCAGAGCGTATAGAGGGAACTGTGGTGCTTTGGGACAGAAATGTAGTTAAAGGACAGGAAGCAGAGAGGGAGGATAAAAGGATGTTTCCCGTTTGGCAGCCGGTAATTAATTGCATGCCACAGGGATCTGTACTAGATCTCCTTTGTTCCCTATATATTAATGACTTTGATTTAGATATAGAGGGGATGGTATCAAAGTTTGCGGGTGATACCAAGCTGGGAGGAATAGAGGATTGTGAGACTGCAGATGGAAACCCTAATATACAACATCCATAGCATTGCCTTTCTCTATATTTGCAGTTATTACTTCAAAAAAGTATTGTAGTAAATTGGTCAAACATGATCTGCATTTCACAAATCCATGCTGATTTTCCATAATGGTATAAAAGGGACAGTGGCAGCATGGATCCAGAACTGGCTGGGAGACAGAAAGCAGAGAGTTGTGGTGAACGGCTGCTTTTCTGAGTTGTTCGAATCTGTAATGCATTGCCTGAAAGGGCAGTCGAGGCCGATTCGATAACAACTTTTAAAAAAGCGATGGACGGGTATTTGAGGAGGACGGGTTTGCAGAATTATGGGGAAAGGGCTGGGGAGTGGGATTGACATTACATTGCTCTTTTCAAAGAGCCGGCACAGACTCGATGGGCCAAATGGCCTCTTTTTGTGCTGTACGATTCTATGATTCTATGATTATCCTTCACCTGTTTACCACTTCTGTCCCCTGGTGGTTCAATCCCCTCCTGAGCTTTCATTGATTATTATGAAAACATTTTGATTTCATTGAGATTTATGGCCCAGAAGTCACCAGCAAACACTGATTAACATTTACCTGCTGGACTTATCTAAACTGGTGGTCAATTATTAACCTTCAGTGCTCAAGTATAGTAGATGTTAGTGAAAGGATTATTGCACACAGTAGCATTGAGGAATATGACTGTAATTCAATTGTAAGGTTGGTGGAACAGGACAAAGGTGGGGAAATAAATAACGGTGATAAATGTGAGGGTGAGCAGGAACTGAGATAATTCCTGGAATCTGATTCCTGGACAAGTCAAAGAAAGTTGATGTAACCTTGTGTGGGTCACTGATGAGGAGACATGTTGAATATTGATCACCATTGATGGATTCCTAACCACATTCCATTCCTTGTATAAGAAACAACATTTTAATGTTCTGAAATTACATCCCACTCAAAGTCTCAAAACTAGAAACAGCCAAACCAGGCTGAGAAGCACTGGGCACTGCCCGTCCTCTATTCCTGCTCAGTGGGTAACATTTTCATAACCAAAATAGCCTTTCTGATTATTGCAGTGAACACTGTCGTGGCTCAATATGAGTGAACACTCCAGGGAGAGAGTTGCATTGCATTATAAACAACAGACCAAAAACACCCGGCTGACCCAAAACAATGTGTAAACACATCACCGTGCTTAAGAGTATTCAAAGCAAACATGGAAATTCCCAAGATGATTATTGGAATGGAATATGCACTCTCTCCCTGGAGAGATGCATTCGGTTTACCTAACTCCAGAAATTAATAGGCACAAATTGGCAAAAGCCAAACCTTGAGGACACCAAAATGTGCTGTGGGATAACTGTTGGAGTCTAACCAGTTAAGACCACATAGCTTGCCATTGGGATCACTGTCTGGCAAAACTTCCCATTGCTTATCCAGCTTGGTCTACATAATCCGCGAGTGCTTTAATGGGAGCTGAGTGGGATGACTCCCTGTCCCCAGTGACTGTTCTGCCTTTCCAAGCCCTGCCGATTTGCCAGCCAAGCTGGGCTGTCATCAGCAGTGACCTGGAGTATTGCAGACCCACCTGCCTCAGGAACTAGATTAGAAACTGTCACAAAGGGTGGGCTTGATTCTAACAATCTGATGCCAAACAAGTCACCTTGGAGCCCGTTCAGCTCAAAGGAGACCTTGGTCATCTCCCGCACTCCAGAGTATAGTCGCTAGTTGGTCGGTGACATTCAACAAGTGAGGGTTTGAGCCCTCATTGGGTGGATGGCAGATACCAGGAACTTCCTGCGACTTTTTTTTCCTATTGTCTCTATTGAGACCCTCAATATTGTGTCAACCTCTATCAACCCCTCACAACCTCCTCAGCTACAGTGAAAATACTTTCTGGAATTAGGTAAGAGAATGTGTCTCTCTAGAGTATACATTGCATTCCAATAATCATCTTGGGAATTTCTTTGTTTGGTTTCGGATCCTTTTAAGTATGGAATTCCCTGCAAACTTCCTGGTAGGAAACACAGCTCAGCATGAAATGTGTGAGAGCATTGCCACCATCTTCTTGTCTACAACTCATATCCCTTCCCATTGATTACTGATAAATTGTTTTAATCATTAAATTCAAACTTAAATATAGGATGTGATTGACAGAATGATCAGATTGACTGTGGTTTTTGTCACTGACGATGGGGAGAGATTGGATTCACATTGGTTTTCTTCATTTCCAAAGGTTGTACAAAAGCATCATTGACGACAGGGAAGAGTTCACACAATGGCAGGGATTCTCAAACCAGGTAATTAATCTATTGGAAATGATGACAATATTAACTTTTTATTTTAATCCTGTGCCCACTGCACCAAGTAAGATAACAACCTCCTGCCATTCCTCTGAATCAGCCCTGAGCCGTCAAACACAACCCCACTGTCTGAAACCCCATCACCTTGAGCCTCTCTCTCCACTTTCACACTCACTTAAAATCCTATCTCTTTGATTGTGACTTTCATCAACACCCTCCAACTCTCCCTTTGGTTCCTCCTCCCCAGTTAGAATAATAACTACTTACATTTATGCACAGTCAGCGTGTTTGTGAATCAGTGAATCATAGAATTTATAGTACAGAAGGAGGCCATACACTGGCTCTCAGAGCAAGCTGATCATTCAATCCCACTGCCCTGCCTTATCCCCAAGTCTCAAGTCTCTCTCTCTCTCTCATAATATCCCTGTCTAATATCCTGTGAAACACCACAATGGACTCTGCTTCTCCCACCTTAGTTAGGTGCACTTTCCACACCGCAATAACTCTTTGGGTGAAACAATTTCATCAAAGTTCTTCTTTTGTTCTTCTTGTGACTGTCTTACAACCAAGGCCCCTGGTCCCTGACTGCCAGCCAGTAGGAATAGCTTCTCCCTATTTACCCTATTTAAACCCTCACCATTGTGCCCACCTCTATCAGCTCTCAACCTTCTCAGGTCCAATGAAAGCAACATCCCCAATCTCTCCTCGTAACCGAAGCCTCTCATCCCCGGGATTGATTCTCGTAAACCTCCTGCACATCCCTTCCAAGGAGAAAACAGCCTTCCTGACGTGAGAGTCCCAAACTGAACAGAGTCTCCAGCTGTGGCCTCACCAATGATTTGTACAAACTCAGCTTTATTGCTTTACTTTTGTAGATTTACACAGACTGTACAACACAGAAACAGGCCACTCAGCCCAACCAGTCTGCACTGGTGTTTATACTGCACACAAGTCTTCACCCGCTCCTTAATCCCTTTCACACCCTCTAATCTCCTCTCCCTCATGTGAAAGTCTGGCTTTCTCTTAAATGACCATAAATGCAATCATATGATTCACCCACCACTTCAGATAGCGAGTTCCGTAATATCACTGCTCTCTGCGTGTGGGTGACAGTGTCTGTTTGTGAATGTGTGGGGTGGGTTGGGGGATGGTGTCTATGCATATGTTTGTAATGGTGTCTGTGTTTATGGTGGGAGGAACGGTGACTGGGTGTTGGGAGCGATGTCTGTGTGTTTGTTGGGCATGTGGGGGACGGAGTCTGTGTGTGTGGGGGGTGTTGTCTATGTTGTGGAAGGTATCTGCGCATGTAGGGGATGTTATCTGTGTGTGTTCGGGACAGTGTCTGTGTTGGGGACAGTGTGCATGGGTGCGAGTGTGTTGGAGACAATCTCTATGTTGGGAGTGGTGTCTGTGTATGTGAAGGGTGGTGTGTGTGTGTGGGTTGGGGACAGTTTCTGTGTGTGTTGAAAGGGGAACGGTGTGTGTATGTGTTGGTGGCAGTGTCTGGCTGTGTGGGTGACAGTGACTGTATTTGGGGGATTGGTTTCTGTGAGTGTGGGGGAATGTGGTGTGTGGGGATGGGACAGGTGGAATGGTACCTGTGTTTGTTCCAGTCATTGTCCCTGTGTTGCTGGTATTTCACAAAATATACAGTCGATTTACATTACGGTATGTTCTGTGAAGCGCTTTGAAAACTTTCAACAAAGTGATAAGGCTCTGTATCAAATGCAAAGATTATTACAATTATTATTATTATTGCTGTGTCTCTGAGTCTCTGTTATGTTGAGTTTTCCCCACTCGCGGCTCCTGCGTGACCCTCTGCATTTGCCAGAAAAGAAGCCAAACCTTGACAGCAGTGGAGCCAGAAACCTATAAGATCATCAAAGGGCATGATAGCGTAGATAGTGGGAGATTGTTTCCCCTGGTTGGAGAAACTAAAACCAGGGGTCACAACCTTAAAATCAGAGGCCAGCCCTTTCGCACTGAGTTGAGGAAGAGCTTCTTCACTCAAAGGGTGGTGAATGTATGGAACTCGCTACCCCAAAGGGCTGTTGATGCTCAGTCCTTGAACATATTCAAGACTGAGATAGATATGTTTCTTATTGCAAAAGGGATTAAGGGATATGGGGATAAGGCAGGGTCAGGTTATTAGCTGAAGTTAGATTAGAAGATCAGCCATGATTGAATGGCGGGGCAGGCTCGAAGGGCCGAATGGCCTATTCCAGCTCCTGCACAGGAGATGTTCCCTCCTGTGTGGTCACTGTATCAGTCAGGATTGTGTCTGTTCACTGTCGGTACCAGATAATAACCAGTGATAATGGCTCCTGTTTCTCCCTTGTTCAACAGACACAGTCAGTGACACTGAAGACAGGTACGTACAGTTGTGAGGCAGCTGCTGAATACACTGCCTGATATTGTGAATGAATCAATCATTCTCACATGCTCTGTCTGATTGGTTCTTTATCTCATTTCTCTCTCTATTCCCCTCCCTGCCCCTCCTTGGCTTTAATAAAGCTTAAATAAAACAGTGCAGAGACTGAATGATAACAAGGCCGGGGCTGACAGACTGATCACACCGCACCATGCTGAGCCGATGAATGAATGATGAATGATGCTGAGATGATCGTAACAGCCTTGATTAGGATGGAAAACAGCCAGTGCAAGCAGCGAGTTGGTCCAGCTCTGCACATTAATAATAATATTAAACCTTGCATTTGATATAGCGTCTTATATCTTTGAGATGTCTCAAAGCGCTTTACAAGATATACTGTAAATATAGTAACTGTATTTTGTGGGTGAAACGCGGCAGCCAATTGCACACAGCAGTCTCCTGAAAACAGTCGTGGATTAAGTTAATCCAATGTCCTGGCCTCAAACGCCTTTCTATTCCAGTCGTTAATTATCCTGTGCAAAGAAAAACTTCCTGGTGTCTGTCCTGAAATTACAACTCGAATCTTGAATTAAACCTTATTTGCCAGTTACCAGCGCATTTTCCCTATCAAAGAATTAAGGCAGAGGAGGGGATGGGGAAATGGCAGGTTAATGGGATAGAGTTGATAACTCTCAGTGAGAAGCACAGACATGATGATCAAGTGTCCTTCCTCTGAGCTGGGTTTCTAATTGAGTTTCTCATATTAACAGGAAAGCACTCAAAGCTGAGGTTGAACAGAGGAAGGAGGATGTAAGAGATTTTGTCACCTTGTTCCCTGGCTGGAGAGTGTGGATGATCAGCTACATCAGAGACCTACAAAAGATCGCAGACGACATTTACTCGATTCACAAGCCTGTCACGAGTGTGGGAGTTGGCCAGAGTGTGGCTGGTGGGGCTGCCAACACTGCAGCTTGTGACATGGACATTGTTACCCAAACACAGAGACAGAAAAGGGTTAATGATATCATGGAGCAATATACAAAGGACAGTAGAAAAATGGCAGAGTGTTACACAAAACTCTTACGAGCAGTTCAGTTCTTGAAGCATTGTGAGAAATCAGAAACTGCATTTCCTGGTGGAGCTGAGAGTCTCACTGAACCCTTGGCTGGATTTGTTGCTGTGGATGAAACAATAACCAAACAGGAAACAGTGACATCCAAAGCCGGGTCAGCAGCTCAGACAAGGCTGCCTTTCATGTCATCTCTGATCCCCAGAGCAAACGATGGTCATAATCTCAACTGTGGAGCCAGGGCAGATATTGCGAAACACATTGAGGATGTGGCTAAAGTGCTGGAGGATGAAGTGACGGCGTATGAAGAGGTTTATAAACATCTGGAAGGTACAGTAACAACAACAAACTACATTTGTACAGTGCCTTTCCCGTCAGGTACTGCATCAATGTACTGCACACAGGACTCAGGTGCAGCAGCTGAGGCAGGTTCCAGTGATATAATATTCAGGGTGGGTGCAGGAAGATATCAAACTGTCTGTGTCTGACCAAAACAAATAATAAACTTGTGATGTGTGTGAGGGGGAGAGAGCAAGGCTGGCACAGTGTGTGTCAAAGAGAAGGGATTGCACCTCCTCACCTCTGGCCCTCACTATCTCCACCTCCCGCCTGCTCACTCCAGCTGTACCATTGCTCATTTGCCAGCCGAGCCTATAATTCTACACCTCCATATATGGTAGAAAATGATTCTGTATAAATAAATACATATACAATTTGTTTGAGCAACTGAGTGGCTGATACACGTGGAAACCCATCGGGTGCTTAAAAGTCTCCAAACCAGACTGAGTGTTCCACATTTGTGGATATTTCTGTATCTGGAATGGAATGCGCTCTCTTTCCCTGGAGGGTGTGACGGTTCTCACCCCCAAATGTAAACCCATGTTATGTTAAGCGCACAATGTCCCAGGTGGCCTCTGTGTAGATTCTTCTTGGTGACGTGCAAGTTCCCTTCACTGTGTGAGAATTAATGACAGGTAATCCCAATTATAATTCAGTAGGTGCCCTTCTCATCTAACATACAGTGGCTTCTGCAGTAACCTGTTTCTAGATCATTGAATTTAACAGACTCGACATGCGCTTTTTAGAAAACACAATGGTGCTTTATTGATCCTAACAACCCTATACCTCATTACACTGACCAATATAAGATAAAAAGTCACAACGTTAAGAAACAGAAAAACTCTGACACAATAATTATGACTCGAGGAGCTTAAAGTTAGTGAATAAAGAAAAAACAATCTTGATCTAGAGACAAGGCTCTCAGGTCAGGCACGTGCCTTCTTGATGACACTAAAAGTGAAGAGTGACTCTGAGTTTAATGAGCTCCTCATTTTATATTTTCCTAACTCCTCCCCCTTTCAATGTATCTCTCGATACCTTTTCCCGTCATTTACAATCTCCTCCCCTGCCGTTGTATCACTTGGTTCCTGCTCCATGACCCACATGATGATTTCCTATGCTTTCTGTTGCAACACTCACCCAGATCACAGACATTGTGTGTGATAATAATCCCTCCAAAACCAAAAGCAATAATAGATTGGTCATTTTCAATCTATGACTGTTTGTTGGACATTGCTGTGCGCAATTGGCTGCCGCGTTCGCCCACAAATATGCAGTCAATTCACTTTACAGTGTGTTCTGTGAAGCGCTTTGGGACGTCCTCCCGACGTGAAAAGCGCTATATCAAATGCAAGGATTATTATTATTATTATTATTATTATTATTACCCCTTTAAGATTATATTCTGTTCCCTGGACCATGATTCCGCTTAAAGCAAAGCGCCTTATTTTAACACAAACTCTCTGTGCACAGGCTATCCATAGGAAATATCATTAGACAAAGTTAAAGCATTAATAAAAATAAGATGACCGTGACAGGGGATGCATCCTGCTACCTAATTCTGGAGAGAGTATTAGTAGCAGGTTTGAGAGGTGCCCTTCACATGGACCCCAGAGTGTGCATTGCGGTAACTGCTGGAGTCTATCCAGATAATCCCACAGAGCTTGCCATTGTTTTTTTCTCACTGGTAAGCTTTCCCATCGTTTGCCAGCTGGCACTATCTCATCCGTTAAGGCATTCAGGGTTAACAGGAGCTGTTTGGGAAGATTTACTGTGGCTAGTCTGCCACTCCAAGTCCTGCCGATGAGCTGGGCTGAGCTGTCATCAGCAGTGCTCTGAAATATTGCGGACCCGGCTGCTCAGGACCTGCATTAGAGACCGTAACAGAGGGTGGGCTCCATACTGACATTCTGTTAGCAAACATATCACCTTGGAGCCAGTTCAGCTCTGAAGAGACCTCGCTTACCACCCCACACACACCACACACCAGAAGGAGGATAGGACATTTGTCATTCAATATCTGTTAATAACCAGTGGTAATGGCTCTTGTTTCTTTCTTGTTTAACAGACACAGTCAGCAACACCGAAATCTGGTACGTACAGGTGTGAGACAACCGCTGATGAAACTGCCTGATATTGTTCTCGTTCTCATTTGACTCTGTCTGAATGGCTCTTTATTTAATTTCTCTCCCCCCCCCCCCCCCACCCAGGTTCAGAGATGGGGGGGTGGGGGATGTTCCTGGCTCCACACACATGTTAGTGTCAGCGGGATAGAGGGACGTGTAAATTGGATAAGAAGTTCCCTGAATGAAAGGAAATAAAGGGCAGTGGTTCCTGGAGCACAATGAGACGTCGCCAGTGACTGGCAGGTGCCCAGGGCTCAGTGTTGGGGTCACTGCTGGTTACTTCATGGTAATGGTCTACAATTGGGGTTTAAACTCGGATCCCGGATTGAGTGGTCACTGATAACAGGACTCGTGGACAGAAACGTGGTTAGGTTGGGGAACTGGGCTGAGAGGCGGCAGATGTTGTTTAATGACAGACACTTATATAAAATTACATAAAATAATATAAACTATACTATAATAATTTGCAATGTTATATTTATAAATTCTAATTCTTTAATTTATAAATGTATTTATTCACATATTTACAGATTGTTTATTTATAAATATTATAAATATTATTTATAAATTATCAACTAATTTATTATGACAATAAATATAACAATAAAATAACATATTAATATTATATTATAGCATATTAATAAAGTCTGGAGACTGAGATTGAATAATAAAACAATCATGTGACCAACTCTTTTTAACTTCCCTCGTTTCCTTTGAACTGCTAGAAATGTCAAACTCAGAATCTGTGAAGAGAGGAACCAAATCTTGTACTTTATGTTTAAGAGTTCCTTTAATTACTAAGGTAGAAATACATATAACTTCACATTGATTCAATAAGCAGGTTACAGCAGGCAGGGTATGGTAGTCAATATTGTGCTGTTGGCAAACATAAAAGAGAGAGAGACAGACAGAGCTGCCCTCAGCCCTCTGGACAACACATGATCTTTCTCTTCAGAAATCTGTAACTACTTTCCTCTGTGGGAAAGGCTGCCCTGACCCCACTGGGCTCCCTGTGTCTGGTGCTGTGTGTATGTGGGCAGTAGCTGAGAGTTGGTTGTGTTTGTGTTCACAGGAAAGCCTTCCTCACTGAGCTGGCAAAGAGGACTGATGATGTGCAGAGCTTTAAATCACAGCTCTCTGTGTGGAGACAACAGGTGGCAGGACACCTGAGAACACTGCGAGAGGCTGCGGACCACATCGACAGCCATCACAGATCAGACACAGTTCTGACCATTGTGGGCTCCATACTGTGTATTGTCGGAATGATACTGTTTGATGTGGGAATAGTCACTGTCATAGAATTAGGGAACGAAATTATGAAAAGGTTGGTGTTCACATTCAGCCTCAGCCTTCTGGGAGTTCTGGTGCTTGAAGTCAGGGGTAATCGTATCTCTGTAGCTCGTGGCAATATCATTGCTACACAAGCAGAGAAAGTGATAAGAGTGAATGAAATAATAGAACAATATAAAACAGAGAGCAGAGCCATGGCGGATTGCTACAATAAACTAAACACTAGAATCCAATTGTTCATGAAATCAGGAAGAGACACATTTACTGGGAAAGCTGAGATGTTCTCCAGTAGCTTAGGTAGTTTTCGCCCCATTATCAACATGGAGGCCACCCGCAGGGTAAACCCAGTGAAGGCTGTTTTACAGCGTCTCATAGCAATCTTTGTTGTGTATGAGGTCTACTTTGCAATAAAGAACATCATTTACTTTCTCAGTGGAGCCAAGTCAAAAATTGCTGAACAGATACGAAAAGTGGCTGATATGATGGAGGTTGAGGGACGATCATGTGGAGAGTTTTATCAACTGCAAAAAAATATTTAGTTTTTCTTTAGACAAAGTACAAACAAGGGAAGAATTGGATTAATTACCTGCCTCCAACCAAAAAACATGCTTTTATCCCCAATCTGTGCTTCATAGCCTTCAACTGTTGTGATTAGAAATGAATTTGTGTTTAAATTATTGTTTCAGTGCAGGTAAATATGCTTATGCTTGTTAGCTAGTGACTGACTGATCTGTGGAACGACAATCAAACTTCATCAAACGAAGTTGCAGAATCTCTCTAAGTGTGACAGATGTTATGGAGTAGCTGGTGTCACTACAGATAAGATGTTAGAATATGTCAGTGATCTGTGCCTTGAAACATGAAGAGTTAAATTGGCTGAGAGAGAAGAAGTGAATGTGTTTCTGTAGTAACAGCACAATATTGACTACCATACCCTGCCTGCTGTAACCTGCTTATTGAATCAATGTGAAGTTATATGTATTTCTGCCTTAGTAATTAAAATAATTCTTAAACATAAAGTACAAGGTTTGGTTCCTCTCTTCATAGATTCTGATTTTGACATTTCTAAACAGAATAAGATGGTCTTTTCTCGACAAACCTTTTGCCTCAGGCTTCAACAGAGTGATTAATTCCACTGCTGTCCACACCTTCAAACCCAACACATCCACATCCCTATTCAAACCGCCACCATCCCCCATCCCACGAGCCCTGAATGTCAACCACAGTCTCTCATGCGGCACCTTATCAAACAGCTTCTACTAATCCACACACACATTCACAGCTTTACCCTTTGGTTGCTATTTTGAAGACCTCTATCAATTTGGTCAAACACGATTTGCCCTTTACAGTCCATGCTGACAGCCCCTTATTCCTATCTAGTTAAGGTTTAGGAAAGATGTAATGGAGATGTTCAAAATTATGAGAGGTTTTGATAGAGTAGATAGGGAGAAATGGTTTCCACTGGCAGGTGGGTTGCTAACCAGGGCATTCAGTTGTAAGATAATTGGCAAAGAACCAGAGGGGAGATAAGGAGAAATTGTTTTACACAGAGTTGTTATGGTTGCGACCGCCAGGAAGATGGAAGGCAAACTAGATGGATCTTGGACTTTTATCGTCTAACAGTTCTTATGTTCTTATGGTCTGGAATGCATTGCCTGAAAGGTGGTGGAAAAACCTTCCTGACACCTTCAAAGACCTGTGTATATGAAGCCCCAGGTCTCTCTGCTCCTGTAAAACTGTACCATTTATTGAATATTGCCTCTCCTCGTTCTTCCTCCCAAAATGCATCACCTCACACTGCTCAGCGTTAAACTTCATCTGCCTTGTGTCTGCCCATTTCACCAGTGTCTCTGATCTCCTGCAGTTTGCTACCATCCTCCTCACTGTTTACCACGTTCCCATGTTTTGTTTCATCTGCAAACATAAAAATTTTGCTCTCTATCCCCAAGTTCAAGTCACTTGCATATATCAAAAATACCGACCCCTGGGGGACACCACTGTATACTTCCCTCCAGTCTGAAAAATAACTATTCACCACTACCTTCTGCTTTCCCAGCCAGTTTCATATCCATGCTGCCACTATTCCTTTTATGCCATGGGCTTCAATTTTGCTAACAAGTCTATCATGTGGTACCTTATTAAATGCCTTCTGAAAATCCATATGCACTACACCAACTGCACTTCTGCTTTATTCTCTAATGTATTTTGAACATGATATTTATCATAACCCTCCTTTTTCAGTTTCATTTTAATCCCAATTTCCTTAGTCATCCAGGGAGCTCTAGCTTTGGACACCCTTCTTTTCTCCTCATGGAAATGTGTTTGCTTTGCACCCTAACTATCTCTTCCTTGAATGCCTCCCATTGCTCATTTACTATTTTACCCATCAATCTTTCTTTACAGTCCCACTTGGCTACATCCCTTTTCAACTCACTGTAATTAGCCTCTTCCAGTTGAGTATCTTCACCTTTGATTGCTCCTTGTCCCTTTCCATAAATACTCTAAATCTAATGATGTTGTGATTACTATTTTCCAGGTGCACTCCTACTGAAACCTGCTCCACTTGCTCCACTTCATTCCCCAGGTCTAGATCCAGTACTGCTTCCTTCCTTGTTCGGCTGCAAACATACTGATCCAGAACGTTCTCCTGCCACATTTTATGAACTCTTCCCCATCCATGCCCTTTATACTGTTTTCTTCCCAGTTTATGTTTGAGTAATTAAAGTCTCCCATTACCACTACTGTATTGCTGGGACGTCCTCCCCATGTGAAAGGCACTATACAAATGTAATTTTGTTCTTGTTTTTATATCTTTCTGAAATCTGTTTGCAGATTTGCTCCTCTATCTCCTTCCCACTATTTGGTGGTCTATAGTAAACACACAGCAGAGTAACAACTCCTCTTCTGCTCCTTAACTCTTACCAAAGATGGGAGTGTGGGATGCTGTTGCTGTGTGTTGCCGGTGCTGGTCCTGGTCTTTCCCACCATTTGAAAATAACATCAGAATCTCTTTGTTACAACACATCTGAAAATGCACATTTTTACTGCACTCCAGAACCCGGGATGGCAAGATCCCTTTTCAACTCACTCTTATTAGCCTCTTCTAGTTGAGTATCTTTACTTTTGACTGTTCCCTTTCCATAAGTACTCTAAACCTAATGATGTTGTGATCACTGTTGTCCAGATGCTTTCCTCCCCACTCCAGTTTGGTGCCCATTCCAGCATTGTCAAGCAATCTAGACGTCCTCCTGAGATGAATGTAAATATAAACAGTATTGTTACACACCTCAATGACTTCTACAAGACACCATCAGCTCTTGAATTTGCTGAGAGAATTGGCTTTCATTCATTCTGTGTGTCATCACTACATTGTGCTGCTGGCTCCAGCGTTGTCTCCACCAGGATCTGAAACCCTCTCCCCTGTCTCATGCTGTAAACTATGAATATTTAACTTCTCCCTGTTATTCCCTTCCAACCAAGGAGGGAGATCTGAGTGATGGGGAGTTGGGTGGGTGGATGGAAGGTCAATGTGGTGCCTGAAAGAGGAAGAACTGTGTGCAGGTAGGAGCAGTGGGGGCAGAGGGAGAAGGTGGAGAGAAGAGGTGGATCATTTCAGTTTTGTCCTCAATGACCTCCTCGTGTTTGGAGCTGGAGATAATAATAATCCTTGATGTTAAGCAACTTATATTGTCGAGACATCTCAAAGTGCTTCACAGGATACGCTGTGAAATGGATTTATTGTGTATTTTGTGGACAAAACACGGCAGATAGTTTGTGCACAGCAGTGTCCCAGAAACAGGCATAGAGCGGGTGTATATAGCACCTTTCACATCAGCCGGAGGTTGCAAAGCACTGGACAATCAGAGATTTGGACCCGAGCAGGGGAGTGTGGGTGGATAAGGGAGGGTGGATGATAGGAGGGTGGCCAAAGGCACAGTGGAAGAGGAGATATGCCTTGAAGGAGGCAATGAAGGGAGAGTGGTGAAGGGAACTTGGGATGGAATTGGAAAGGTGGGAGGAGAGAGGCTGATGGCCCGACCAGTGATGATGGGTCAGGCCGGGTGGAGGTCTTGGATTAGGCTGAAGTGTGCTGAGTGGAGGGAGTGGACAAGTTGATATAGAGTCAGCAAGTCACAGAGGTGGAGGGGCAAGGCCATGGAGGATCTCGAAGGCGAGGACGAGGATATTGAACTCTATCCTCTGGGGGATGTGGAGCCAGTGGAGCCAGGTGGGGGTGGAGGTGATTAGGTCACAGAGCCTGATAGGGAGAGGACACAACCTGCAGAGTTCTGGATGATCTGCAGCTTGTGGAGGGAAGAGTTGGAAAGGTCAAGAAACAGGGAGTTTGTGTGGTCGAGTCTAGATGTCATCAACCCGTGAATGAGTGTTTCGATGGCCTGAGGGGTGAGGCAGTGGAGGAGCCGGGCATTGTTGAGGAGATGGGCGAAGGCAGCGCGGGTCATGGTAGAGATGCAGGAGAAAGGACAGTTGAGGGTAAACAAGCCAAGGTTCCTGACTGGCTCAGTGAGGTGTACTTCACTGTAAAGTGCAGTGACTGGGTGTTTGTGGGGGATTATGGGATCAGAGCTGATAGCTCCTGTGAAGAGGCAGCAGCAGGACAACAACAACATGCAATTATATAGCGCCCTTCACGCGGGGTGGGGTCCCAGAGCGCTTACAGACACAGTGGGCTGAATGGCCTAGTGCACTGTAACTGGCGTGACTGTACATGTGCTGTCCTCAGCACTTTCTGGACTTGCACCATATCCTTTCAATCTTACCAATAACAATCTTTCAATTTATTCACCACCTTTGCACTTGCTTCCTTGTTCAGCTTAACTGTGGTTCCTCCCAACGTGAAGGGTTTGTTATCAATATAAAAGGCTGGACTATGGGAACTCTCTCCTCGCCGGCCTTCCCGACACCTCCCTCCACAAGCTGCAGGTCATTCAGAACTCTGCAGCTCGTGTACTGTCCCGCACCAGGCTTCGGGAACACATCACTCCCACCCTCGCTCGCCTCCACTGGCTCCCCATCCCCCAGAGGATCAAATTCAAGATCCTCATCCTCACCTACAAGGCCATTCACAGCCTCGCTCCCTCCTACCTCTCTGACCTACTATCCCCCTACCTACCTGTCCGTACCCTCCGTTCCTCTGGCTCCGGTCTGCTCCACATCCCCCGCCACAACTGCCCTACCATCGGTGGCCGGACCTTCAGCCTCTCAGCCCCGAGGCTCTGGAACTCTATCCCCCAGTGCCTTCGCCGCTTCCTCCCTTTCCTCCTTCAAGGCCGGTCTCAAGACCTTTCTCTTTGACCGAGCCTTCAGCTCCACTCTCGACTCGCTACCCCCTCCTGGCTCCCGACCTTCCCTCCCCTCACCCTGACCATTTCCCCCCTGCTCAGGTCCTGACCCAACTGTACAGCGCCTTGGGACGTCCTCCCGACGTGAAAGGCGCTCTATAAATGGAATCTTGTTGTTGTTGTTGTTGTTTACAGATAGCATGAATCTTCCACCAAGGCCTTCATCTCAGACGAGCTCTGGAGGAATTTATGGTTTCATGTGTTCATTGTGAAAATCCTCATTGGTTGCAGTAAACTTCAAAGTGCAAGAAGCATGTTTTAAACATTTATAGAGCAGATGCTGGTCATTATACGTTACTCAGTTACTAAACATCTTTAACTGAGCAGCGACAAAGCCAGGCAGTGATACAGACAATAGTCCAACCAGCCAACCAATTTGTCATCCAATCTGGTAGGTAAATGGTTTGCTTTTTAATTGCAGTGTTGGATTAATAATCAGTATGTCTCCAATAAAAGGACTGTTTTCAAAGAAGCTCAGCTGTCACAACACAGAATTTACAGCACATCACAGAGGAGGCCATTCATCCTATTGTGTATGTGCTGGTGCTGGCTTCCCTACAGTCACCTCCAACCCCAACGATATTCCTGCTCTGGATTTATCAAGTCCCTTTATTGTTCTATAGAATTAACTTCCACCACCAGATATCTCAATAATTCTAACATTTGTTACAGCAGCTTATAATGTTGTGTTTAGCTCAAAATGTTATGCAAAGTTTCCTGTAAAGTGTGGTGACTATGGACTTCGTAGGTGAATGTTATAATTTGCAGATAGCAATGTCCCACAAACAACTATTAAGCGAATGATTGGTTTTATCTGGAAGAAAGCCAAGCTACTCCATATAGGAATTAAGAATAGGATTCACATGCATGGTACAGTAATAATAATAATAAGAAGAATCCTTGCATTTGATATCATATCATGTCATTGAGATGTCTCAAAGCGCTTCACAGAATACATTGTAAAGTGTATTGACTGGATTTTGTGGGTGACACGTAGCAGCTAATCTCGCACAGTGATGTCGCACAAACAGTCATGGATTGAGTGCCCATTTTTTTAAAAAAGGGATTATTACACCTGAAAAGCGATCCGTCAATCGACTAACAACTCGGTTCATACTTACAGATAGTAAACAGAAGTGTGTGCAGTAACGTACTTGAATAAGGTTTTACCCACCCAAGGGCATAAGGGACTGTCCAGGACATAGAGACAGTGCAGAGGAGAACATCGAGGCTTATGCCCAGTGTTAGAGGAATGAACTATGGGCAGAGCCAATAGAAAACTACATTAGAATACGTTAGAATATACAGCACAGAAACAGGCCATTCGGCCCAACTGGTCTATGCCATTGTTTATGCTCCACATGAGCCTCCTCCCGCTCTCCCTCAACTAAGCCTTCAAGCATAACCTTCTATTCCTTTCTCCCTCATGTACCTATCCAGCTTTCCCTTAAATACATCTATGCTTTTTGTCTCAACAATTCCTTGTGGTATCAGGTTCCACATTCCCACTACTCTCTGTGTGAAGAAATTTCTTCGAACTTCCCTATTTGATCTATTTGTGACTGCTATATATTGATGGCCCCTGGTTTTGATCTCCCCCACAAGTGGAAACATCTTCCCTATGTCTACCCTATCAAAACCTTTCATAATTTTAAAGACCTCTAAAAGGTCACCCTTTACCCTCCTCTTTTCAAGAGAAGAGTCCAATCACGTTCAGCCTTTCCTGATAGGTATAACCTCTCAGTTCTGGGATCATCCTTGTGAATCTCCTTTGCACCCTCTCCAGTGCCTCTACATCCCTTCCATAATGTGGGGACCAGAACTGCATACAGTATTCTAAGTGTGGTCTAACCCAGGTTCCATAGCAGTTTACCATAACTCCCGTGCTTTTCATTTCTATTCCTCTAGAAATGAACCTCCATGTTGCTTTTTTATGGCCTTGTACCTGCATTGCTACTTTTAGTGAATTGTGTGTGTGCCCCTAGATCGCTTTGCTCCTCTACCCCATTTAGGGTTTTATTTTCCAGGATGTATGTGACTTCCTTATTCCTTCTACCCAAAATGTACCACCTCACACTTTTCTACATTGAAATGCATTTGCCATTTAAATGCCCATTCAGCAAGTTTATTACCGTCTTGCTGTAATGTGTTACAGTCCTCCTCTATATTAACTATTCCCCCATGTGTCGTCTGCAAATTTTGAAATTGTACTGCTGATTCCCGAGTCCAAATCATTAATGTATATTGTGAACAACAGTGGTCCCAATATCAATCCCTGTGAACACCATTGCCCATGCCCTGCCGGTCTGAGTAACTACCCTTCACCCCTACTCTCTGTTTTCTGTTTTGTAGCCAGCTTGCTATCTATTCTGCTATTTTTCCCCGGACTCCACTTGCTCTGCTTATTCATTAGTCTATTATGTGGTACCTTACTGAACGCCTTTCGGAAATCTAAATGGATTACATTACCGCATTACCCTTTCGAAGAATTCAATGAGGTTGGTCAAGCATGGCCTTCCTTTTTGAAATCTGTGCTGACTATTCTTTATTATGTTTTACGTTTCTAGATGTTTTTCTATTACCTCCTTCAGTAAGGATTTCATTATCTTTCCTACCACCGATGTTAAGCTGACAGGTCTATAGTTCCCTGGGCTTGTCCTATCCCCATTTTTAAATATAGGTATAACATTAGCTAACCTCCAGTCCTCTGGGACTACTCCCTTTTCTAATGAGTAATTATATATGTGTAATTATGCCTCTGCTATCTCTTCCCTCGATTCTTTTTAATATATGCGGATGCAATCCATTTGGACCAGGGTTTTATCCTCTCTGGGTTTCGTTAGATTTTCAACTATATCTCCACTTTGTATCTTAAATGTATTTATATTATTTTTGATCTCTTCTTCT
Source organism: Callorhinchus milii (assembly GCF_018977255.1). NCBI lineage: Eukaryota > Metazoa > Chordata > Chondrichthyes > Chimaeriformes > Callorhinchidae > Callorhinchus > Callorhinchus milii. Next base: position 8,620,119 of record NW_024704742.1, on the reverse strand, counting down.
GTCATGTCCACCTGATCCATCTCTCTGGTGAATACTGAGGCAAAGTAATTATTTAATATTTCTGCCATTTCGCTATCGCGGACTGTGAGCTTATCTTGTCCATCCCTTAATAGCCCTATTCCTATTGTAATGTTTCTTTTGTTATTTATGTGTCTGTAGAATATTTCACTATTTCTTTTTATATTTCTGGATAACTTAACTTCATAATTTCTCTTTGTCTTCCTAATTTTTTTTGACTATTTTCCTGACCTCTTCGTCCTTTTTTGTCATGCTCTCCCTTGTTGTTTATGTACTTAGTGAGTACTTGTTTTCTGAGTCTCAAATTTGCCCTTATGTCTTTATTCATCCCTGGTGTCTTATTATTTATTTAGCTTTGTCTTGTTTTTTAGCGGAATATATTTCTCCTGGACTCTATTGATCACTGTTTTAAATGTTTCCTACTGCTGCTTTATCTCTTTGTTTGCTGATATTGTTTTCCAGTTTATTTTCCCAAGTTCCATTCTCATCCCCTAAAAATCAGCATTTTTCCAATCTATGAGCCTGGTCTTTGTCATACTGATGTTCTTCTCAATCATTATTTTAAACCTTATTAAGTTATGATCGCTATTGCCGAGATGTTCCCCTACTCGTACTTTTCCTATCTGCTCTGGTCCATTTCCCATTACTAAATCCAGCAGGGATTTCATCCTTGTTGGGCCGCTTATATACTGCGTAAGTAGTGATTTACAGGATTGTAGTGTGTACAGGATTGTAAAGTGTATGACTGTATTTTATGTGAGAAAATATTAAAATGAGATTGACTCCTAAAATGAAGATTATTCCCACAAAGTAACTGAACCCAATTAAATTAATTGAAAAGCAAACTGACCTCAATGCTTAAACATTACTTCAGGCAACATGACCCTCGTTCTATGCTCTTGAGTTTCTGCTGTATGTGATGTCCTCAGTGCAGCAGATTGAGAGTCAGTAAGATGGAGGGAGGGATGAGGAGGACGACTCAGGCTGATGTAAAGATGCTGATGTTGAGCCACATATTTTTATATTTTATAAAGATTTGAAATATTTTGCATCAACGTCATTTTTAAATGTTACAATTCCACCCAAATCGTGTAATTTGCGAGATCCTACAGAGATTTCAAGGTCACGTTGAAGGTTATGTCTTCATATCTTGCTTCACCTTCGATTGTGTGTCCCAGACCTTGTTAATCTCCATAGGTTTCACCCCATATTATTCATCTGACTTGTGCTTGAAAGTGTAGAAACTTTTTAACGCTAGGACCCTGGGTCTGTAGATGGGTGGGACAGAGGAAACATCTCCCTTTACAGAGGCAATGTGCTACCATATATGCTTATGACATCCTAGTAAAATTACAACCCAGGCTTGTACAGAAGGACATGGCTCCTCTGTCTCTCCCCCTGGGCCATCTGATTGATTTACTTTCCTGTTGCAGTGTAATTTTACTAGGATGTCATAAGCTTCTAAGGATGTTCCCAGTGGATATGATTATCAGGAAAGACCAGGTAGTTTGGAACTTTTCTCTCCAGAGTTGAGATGATTATGAGTGAAGCTAATGGAGGTGTTTAGGTTATGAAAGCATTTGATGAATTAGATGTTGATGGGTTGTTTTACAGTTTGGTGAGACCAAAACTACAGGATATAAATCTAAAATAGTCATCAGGAGATGTTAAACAGAGTTTAGGGGGTTTCTTCACACAAAGGATGGTGAGAATGTCAAACTCACTGCGGAAGCTATGGTTGAAGTAGAAAGCTTCAATCTATTCAAGAGAAAAATTGATTCATACATAGTAGAGAAGGGGATAGGGATACAGGAGAGGGGAAAGGGACAGGCGGCCTCATGTACTTTACTCATTTGCTCAAACGTTCGCTCACTCACTCATTGCCTTACTCCCTCCATTCCTCATTCGTTCCCTTACTCACTTGCCCACTGCCTCACACATTCACTCCCTCCCTCCCACCCTCCCACGCTCCCTCCCTCCCACCCTCACTCACTGCCTCATTCACTCACTCCCTTTCTCACTCACTGCCTCACTCACTCGCTCACTTACTCGCGAGCTTAAGATGAAGAAGACCCTTTGACACACATAATCTCATCCTCAGGACTAGTTGGGCTATGTGACCTGTTTCCATGCTGCATCATTCACTGTAATACCTTATAGAGACTTATGAATAATTTCATAAATCTTTACTTCATCCTCTATCTGTTGGGCCAATTTTCGTATCTGATTAGAAAGTTCTGTCCCTGATCCCTCTGCAAGTTTCATGAAATCCTTTACTATAGAATAGATATCCCATGCAATAATGAGTCCTGACAAAGCTGTAGCAGCCCCCAATTTGCATAACCCTGATTTGCTCATGTTTTTGAACACTGCTTTACCTGTTACTTTACCTACTGATTTACTTGCTGCTTTACCCGCTGCTTTACCCGCTGCTTTACCTACTGATTTACCTGTTACTTTACCTGCTGCTTTTCCTGCTGCTTCTTCTACTGCTTTGTTCACTGCTTGTTTTGCTGCTTTTCTTGACATTCTCGCTGTTATTGTTGCTACCATCCTTGGTGCTTTATCTACTGCTTCCCTCACTACATCTCCTACCATTTTGTTTGCTGAATCTCTTTTTGAATTGCACATTTTAGAAAGAATGTCCTTTCTTATTGTTGAGGTTTCAGCTCTACATTGTGAAACATCAATGCAGAGATGTAAGAATTGAATTGCGTTGATACACTGATTGTGGCAATTTGCCATTTTTGTACTGTCCTTTATATTGTTCCATGATTTCATCAATAGCTGTTGATAATTTCCCTTGTTTAAAAGCATCCACACCACTAGCTGCAACGTTAGTGACACCACCAACTACACCTATGCCAGCTCCCACACCCATGAGCCCCAATGATAAACCCATTGTAAAAGGAGCAGAGATTAATCCACCAATGGATAGAATTCCTCCGACAAGGCCGATTGAGGTCCCTGTAATGTTGGCTACTGTGGCATTTTGGTGAACTGTGTCAATATCGTGCGCAATATTGCACAGTCCTCTTTCGTGTTCTCTCATCCTTTTTTGCCATTCAGGAAACAGATCTTTAAAGCGTTGCACTTCTTCAATTCTCTTTTGCATCTCAGCTTCGAGGGCTTCCCTGTTAATATTATAAATACAATGATATCTGTTCTCACATAAGCACACATTGTCAGAGAAATAACAGTTTAGAACAATACATATTTTTGAGCTGAAACTTTAAAGCTTAATAAAAAAGGCCCAATATATTTGCTAAAGTGAGCAAAGCAGTGAGAGATCCAGCAATGAGAGCAGCAGAAGCCAAGAAATGATTTACAGATTTCCAAAAATAAATATTTCTTCTCAGGAGACACAGGCATTACTACTCGAGCTCCCTTCAACTTTTGCCTTTGACACTTTAGTGCACTTTCTATCTATCTTCCTTAGGCTAGTGTAAGCAACCCAAGAATTCTGGGTCGTCTTTGGTTGACCAAAGAAGATTGCAAAGGTTCATGGGTTTGTTTTCTTTGTAAAAGCTGACTATTTACACACATGTACGAAGGCCAAGGACAACGGAAAACAAGTGACAGGATGTTTATGGAACAAAGTTTTCTTCTTCAACATCATTGTGGGAAGGCAAAGAATTGTTTGAATTTTTATAAAGTCGAAAAGATGTTGACAACTGTGGATATCAGTGAAGGGATGAAACTGTCCGACTCCAAAGATGTTTTCAGTAAAGCTAAATTCCAGATATCTTGACAAGGTTGATATGTACGTCTTTACGAGGTATAAATGTAAGGATAATTCTCAATGAAGGGAGGAGAGCTGAGCTTAAAGAGAAGAGCTGAGTTTTGGATCAACCCAACCAGTTAATAAGTTGATTCCTCTATCAAAGCCGTTATATTGATCCAACCAACCATTGCAATGAACTTTACTAACCTGTCATAAGCATTAATTTGATTACTAACCCGTTGTAATATATCATCCAGAACTCTGCAGCTAATGTCCTCTCCCGTACCAGGCTCTGTGACTCCATCCCCATCCTTTACATTATATTAAATTCACTTTACAGTATATTCTGTGAAGTGCTTTGAGACGTCTAGAAGATGTCAAAAGTGCTATATCAAACGTAAGGATTATTCTTCTTCTTCTTATTATTATTATCCTCATCTGGCTCCCCATCCCTCAGAGGATCGAGTTCAAAATCCTCGTCCTTGCTTTCAAGACCCTCCATGGCCTCCTCCTACGTCTCCGACCTACTAACCCCTTATCAACCTAATCCTAAGACTTAGGGATAGGGTCACTCTGCAGGCTCCACATCTCCCACCCGGCCCGCCCCACCCTCTGGAACTCCATCCCCAATTACTTACTCTCTCCCTGCCTCTTTAATACAGTTGGAGAATTAGAAAAAGTATTCTAAAAAACGTGGCAAATTCAAAGAGAGCATATGTGGAGAAAAGGTTACCTGAACATGAGGAGCTTTAAGGAGCCACTAATGAGTGACACGCCAATTGAGACATGTGGATGAAGTTTTGCAGAATGAAGAGATAAAAGAATAAAAAAGAATAAAAAATAAAAAAGGTAAAAGAATAACCAAACTGAAGCTGCATGGATTAAAACCTTGCAGATGTCTAAATACAGATCTCTGAAATCAGAGAATTAAGAGATTTAAAAGGGTTCAAAGAAACCCTGGAAACAGAGATAAGAGAGTTGAAAGAAACTGATGTAAAAGAGTTGAAAGAAACTCAAAAGGAGCTCAAAAGAAACTGGATAAACAGGAAAAAAGACCCCAAGAGGCTGAATACCAATTGATTGATTTTAAGGATAATCTGCAAATAGAACAGTTCAAATGGAAGGGAAGAAATTGAATCTTTTAGATGTGGAGAGTATACAGTTTAGAAGTTTACACCAAATATTATCAGGTACAGGCAACTGATATTTTGAGGCAAGTGCAGGAATGGGGTGACAAGATAAATGAATGTAAGAGAAATGTTCAGCAAAATATTAAACAACTTGAACAGAATAGTGATTTACACACTGTAATTAGAGTGCAAGCAGCTCTGTCGCAAAAAGCCAGAAAAGGGGATCACATGTTGCATACCAAAAATAAATAGAAAAAAATACAAGAACAGCACACAGTTAAGAGGGGTATAATCTATACCATGACTGGACACAGTGGCTGCTGAATCAATTGATTGGAGAAGTCTAGACGATGAAGCCTATCAGTATCATGATGGAAGCGACAATGTTGAGATGGGAATTTACTGTCAAATACTGAAAAGTGAAAGCCTTGTCATTGTATCCAACCCCTCAATACAAATTGAAACCTAACCCAGATGGCGAGGATGAAGAGGTAGCTCGAGTAAAAATACCATATGACACAATGCAACTACAATGCAACTACAAGTAATGGCAAATATCATTCTCAAATTTGTTGGAAAACTGGATGCCTTTAATCATTTAATGAGGCAGAGCGCGGAGCTATACAAAATACACGTGATGTGATGATAAAGGACATTTCAGGTTACTAGTAGCGATATTGTCCACAACAATGTTTAAAACCTTATCAGTGGACATGAAATATGGGAAAGGCATTCTGCCAACTTCCAAGGAAACACCTTAAATGCCATAAGATATGATAAAGGAGATCCCAATACAGTATTGGAGCATTGCAGACAAATACCAGGAGAACATCCAAAATGTTATAAAGACAGACAATGGGAAGTATTTGAATATCGAATATTTGGTCCATAATAATCTGGATCACTTTGCAGAATAGCACAGAATGATCATTACCCATTCCTTACCACCGTACAAGTCTAGATTTGAAGAAAGCTGGGATAGGAACAATCAGTACTATGATGAGGCGTAGATCACAACAACAACAACAACAACAAGATTCTATTTATAAAGCGCCTTTCACGTCAGGAGGACGTCCCAAGGCGCTGCACAGTTGGGTCATGACCCGAGCAGGGGGGAAATGGTCAGGGTGAGGGGAGGGAAGGGAGGGAGCGAGGAGGGGGGAAATGGTCAGGGTGAGGGGAGGGAAGGGAGGGAGCGAGGAGGGGAAGAGAGTCGAGAGGGGAGCTGAAGGCTCGGTCAAAGAGAAAGGTTTTGAGACCGGCCTTGAAGGAGGAGAGGGAGGAAGCGGCGAAGGCACTGGGGGATAGAGTTCCAGAGCCTGGGGGCTGAGAGGCTGAAGGCCCGACCACCAATGGTAGGGCGATTGGGGCGGGGGACGTGGAGCAGACCGGAGCCAGAGGAACGGAGGGTACGGGCAGGTAGGTAGGGGGATAGTAGGTCAGAGAGGTAGGAGGGAGCGAGGCCGTGAATGGCCTTATAGGTGAGGATGAGGATCTTGAAATCAATCCTCTGGGGGATGGGGAGCCAGTGGAGGCGAGCGAGGGTGGGAATGATGTGGTCCCGAAGCCTGGTGCGGGACAGTACACGAGCTGCAGAGTTCTGAATGACCTGCAGCTTGTGGAGGGAGGTGGCGGGAAGGCCGGCGAGGAGAGAGTTCCCATAGTCCAGCCTTGAGGTGACAAAGGCGTGGACCAGGGTTTCAGCAGCGTGAGGGGTGAGGTAGTGCCGTAGTCTGGCGATGTTCCGGAGGTGATGGAAGGCGGTGCCAGTTGTGGTGCGGATGTGAGGGAGAAAGGACAGCTCAGGGTCGAACAAAACGCTGAGGTTCCTGATTGGCTTTGAGAGGTGGAGAGTGCAGCCTTGGATGCTGATGCTGTCAGCGCCTGAGGTGCGGAGGCGCTGACGTGAGCCAATCAGGAGGGCCTCGGTTTTTCGCACGTTGAGCTGAAGAAAGTTGTCGCTCGTCCAGGACTCGATGTCGGACAGGCAGCTGTCAGGACATCGGGGGTCGTGGAGTTGAGAGCAGAGGAGGAAAGGTAGAGTTGGGTGTCATCCGCATACATGTGGAAGTTAACTCCATGTCTGCGGATGATGTCACCAAGGGGAAGCATGTAGAGGGTGAAGAGGAGGGGACCGAGGACAGAGCCCTGAGTGACACCACATGAGACAGTACGGGGGGTGGAGGAGAAGCCATTCGTCGAGACAAAGTGAAGACGGTGGGAAAGGTAAGAGCTAAACCATTCAAGGACAGTGCCTTGAAGGTTGAGGTGGGAGGACAAGCGGTGGAGTAGGATAGCGTGGTCGACCGTGTCGAATGCTGCCGACAGGTCGAGGAGGACGAGGAGGACGAGGAGGCAGAGGGAGCCCTGGTCACAGATGGTCAGGATATCATTGGTGACCTTGAACAGGGCAGTTTCTGTGCTATGGGCAGCACGGAAACCTGACTGAAGGGGTTTGAAAAGTGAATGGGTGGAAAGGAAAGAGCGCAGTTGGGAGGCAACAACTCTTTCCAGGACCTTGGAGAGAAAGGGGAGGTTGGAGATGGGCCGGTAGCTTGATAGCTGCGACGCATCAAGGGAGGGTTTTTTCAGGGTGGGCGTGATGGTGGCAGTTTTTAAGGGAATGGTAATGAAGTGGGAGCAAGACAGGGTGAGAAAGAAAATTTAAGGAGCCATAAAGGAAACATATTGGTGGAAAATAAACTCAGAATGATGTGGAAAAATGCGGGACTCTCACAGGTTGGAAATGGAAAGCCAAATTTTCATGGCAAGAAGGAAAAAAGGGAGAAACCGTAAGTGTAAAGAAACAAGTAGTTTGATTCCGATGTGGAAAATCGAGACATATCAGTCCTCAGTATAAATCAAAGATAGAATGCCATGCTCCGGCATTGTCAATGAACCTTCAAGACCAAGGTCAACAAAGCCAACTTCCTCAACCCCACTGCTTGTCCCCTCTCCTCTTTTCAAACATGACTAAAGACCTTCCTCTTCGACCGTGCTTAGGGTCACCTCCTCTCTCCCCCCCGAACATACGTCAGGCTCTGCCATTGTTAAGCGTTCCGACACACTATTCCATGTGAAGGACGCTATATAAATCCAAGTTGTTGATGTTAGCATTAAATTCATGCAATTTAATTTACTCTTCTACCGTAAAACCACTTCAATGATAATAATAAAATATATTAATCCTTGCATTTGATATAGTGCCTTTTCACATCTTCTAGAAGTCTTAAAGCGCTTCACAGAATATACTGTAAAGTGAATTGACTGTATATTTTGTGGGCAAAACACGGCAGCATGATAACAGGAGCACTTCCTTATATGTATTACTAATAATAATCCTTGCATTTGATATAGTGCTTATCAATCAGTAAGACATCTCAAAATGCTTCACAGATTATATTAAAAAGTGGATTAACTGTATATTTTGTGGGAGAAATGTGGCAGTAAGTTGCACATAGCAGTATCCCACAAACAGTTGTGGATTGAGTGACCAATTTTTTTTAAATTGAGAGATTATTACCCCCAGAAAGCAATCCACCAATTGTCTAACAACCAGGTCCCTATTTACTGATAACTAAACAAAGGTGTGTGGAGTAAGGAAACTTGCCTAAATATTTGCCCTGCCCAGGAATCGAACCTGGGTCCTATGTTCTACTCCCTGCAGGGTCCCACAACAATATCTGACCATGATGCCTACAACCCAACCCAGACTTTGGTGAAATATAGAAAAAACACGATCAAACAGAGAGCAATGCAGAGAGATGAGAAGAAGAGATTCATTCACAAAATCAGGCAGTTTATTCAGGAACTGCCTCATATTTGTACGTACCTGTCTTCATTGCATCTTTTACTGTCTGTTAAACAATTGAGAAACAAACCATTATTGCTGGTTATTATAGAGTGAACATGACAGAATACTCATTGACCGCCATAATATTGGGGTGTTATATTATTGCATTCATTATCACTCTGTCAAATATTCTACTCTTGGCAATGTCCTTCAACAATAACTGACCGTGAGTGAACAAACTTCACCCCTCGGGTACAAAAAGTTATCAAAAAGACTAATGGGATGTTATCCTTTATCACAAGGGGGGCTGGAATATAAAGGAGAGGAAATGATGCTTCAACTATCTAATAATAATAATAATAATCCTTGCATTTGGTATAGTGCTTTTCAGGTCTTCTCAATGTCTCAAACACTTCACAGAATAGACTGTAAAGTGAATTGACGGTATATTTGTGGAGTCATGTAGCTCAGTGGTTAGAGCACTGTCAGTTATCTAGTCTTATTCAGACCCCATCTGGAGTTCAGCGTTCCGTTTTGGGTACCACTCCTCAGGAAAAATATTTTGGTTCTGGAGGGGGTGCAGCGCAGGTTCACCAGAATTATATTAGGGCTTAAAGGGCTAAATTATAAGGACATGTTGGTCTGCATTCCCTTGAGCTTAGAAGGTTGAGTGGTGATCCAATTGAGGTGTTTAAAATGAGTACGGAATTTGATAGGATTGCTACAGAGAAACTATTTCCTCTGGTGGGGGAAACTGGAACAAGGGGACATAATCCTAAAATTAGAGCTGGGCCATTTAGAAACGAAATCAGGAAGCACTTTTTCACACAAAGGGTTGTAGGCCAGAGTCCACTGATTGGAGGGAGCGGACAGGTTGGTATTGGCTGAATAAGTCACAGAGGTAGGAAAGCGGAAGGTCGTGGAGGCCTTTGACAACAAGAACGAGAATTTAGAACTCTATCCTCTCCAGCAGTGTAATCTAATTATACAGAGCTCTGAATAATATACAGCTTGTAGAGGGAAGAGCTGGGGAGCTGACAAGCAACAAGAAGCATTATAATCGAACTTGGATGTGATGAATGTATAGACAAGGGTCTTAGCAGCCTGAGGGGAGAGACACCAGGGCAATGTTACGGAAAGGCAGAATGGGTCATGGCACGGATGTGAGGAATAAAGAATAGTTGAGGGTCAAACAAGATGCCAAGGTCCTGGACTGACTCAGTGAGGTGGTGTGGCATCCTTGGAAAGTGATGCTGTCAGTGCCTGAGGTGAAAAGGCACTGATAGGAGCCAATCAGGAGGGCCTTGGTCTTGTTGACAGTCAATTGGAGAAAATTTAGCTCTCATCCAGAACTCGATGTCTGACAGACCATCCATCAGGACAGCAGTGGTCCTGGAGTCGAGGGTGGAGGCAGAGATATGTGGAAGTTGACCCCATGTCTGCGGATAACGACACCAAGAGGGAGCGTGTAGATATTGAAGGGGAGAGGACCAAAGGCAGAGCCCAGAGGGACATGGATGTGGGGGCTGGAGGAGAAGCCGTTCATGGACACAAAGTAGAAATTGTGGGAAAGATAAGATTTGAATCAGGCAAGGACAGGATCATGAAAATTTACCAAAGGAGAGGCGGGGGAGGAGGATAGAATGGTCAACAATAATAATAATCGTTGAATTTGATATAGCACCTTATCACGTCTTCGAGACATCTCAAAGTGCTTCACAGAGCACTTTGCATGTCAAAGGCAGCAGAGAAGTCAAGGAGAAAGAGAAGACAGAGGGAGTCTTGGTCATAGGTAGCCAAAGGAAGCAGGTGGTGTGTTTCATTTTGGTCATAATGTGGGAGAGGAGGGGGAGACAGGTTCGAAGGTGTGGAGGGAAGGATGGGTAGGGCCCCAGGGTGTGAGGGGGATATGGAGGGAGTAGTAATTGTAAGGGCAGAAGCAGCTGAGCGGATCCCCTTAAATTTGGTTTTGAGGAAGTCCAGCATCTCCTTGCAGTTGGCATTGGAGGATAGGATGGGTGAATCATGAAAGGGTGGTGAAGAAGAGGAGCCTGAGACTGTTGGCCTCAAAGATTATCTTGGAATATGAGAACGATTTAGCTGAGGCAAGGGCAGAATGGTAGGCTTTGATGTGGTCCAGCCAGATCTGCCAATGGACCATTGCATTGTGTTTGGTCCAAGTCACCTTGTCAGCACGCACCTGTGCCTTGAGGGAGTGGAGGTGGCTGGTGTACCGGGGGACTTGCGTGAGTAGGAGATAGTTCAGGAAATGAGGGGGACAAGGGCATCAAGAGAGGTGGAGAGGGAGTTGTGGAGGTGTTCCAATATTCCTAACTGTTCAAGTATGGAAAGAAACAATCAGAATTCCTCAGTTTGTGGTACAGAAATACTGTCCACAACACAACATTCACAGATGCTCTATCAAACAGTAAGGCTGAGCGACAAGTTGTCCAACATAGAGCATACTAACAAAAATCCTTGCATTTGATTTAACACCTTTCACATTTGGAGAATGTCTCAAAGTGCTTTAAAGGATATAAGGTAAATCAGAGTTGCTGTGTATTTTGTGGGTGAATGCAGCAGTCAATTTGTGCACAGCAATGCCACGAACAGCCGTGAAGTGAATGACTCATTTTATTTGGGGGATTGTTAGTGAGGACACCAGGAGAAACTCACTTTTCTTTTCAAATAGTTCCGTGGAATTTTACTATCCATGAACACTGGGCTAAGACAGGCACCACAGGTCAGTGACTGAATGAGGAATGGACCCCAATATGGGGGAAAAAAACATGTGTGATTGGATAAAAGGGCTGAGAATTCTTACAGTGTCAGCTTTGCCAGTCCATATCTTCAAGACACCGGATGAAGAAATGAGATCTGACACCTTCAATAGAGGAGGAAGCCATGACTCAGGTCTTCACTGAGCTGCTGACCCTGTTCATTGGGTGTTCAAAGCTGATGGAAAGGGATAGGGATCCTACTCCGGGCAGTGTATGAATGGGATTACGATAGGTGTTCGTGGCTTCTGCACAATCCAGTCATTGCTGCAGTTTGTCTGTATTTGAACATCCCTCAGCAGTTTTCATAAACTGGAAATCATCGTGAAACCTTACCTGACATGAGAAACCATGCTGCCAGAAGGACTAAGAGGAAGAGAACGATGAGATTAGACCAGGATCCTGTAACCTCAACGATCATGTTTCTGAAGAGGTAAAGGAAATCAATATTACAGGAGTGCATCTCTATTCATTCAGTCCCTCAAGCCCATTCTGCCATTCTATAAGATCATGGCTGATCTGTTCCTCCAGTCCAATTATCCACCCTTGCCCCATAAACCTTAAAACCCGATCTACCAAATTCTAGCTATATATGAAAATTCTTGTAAATTGGAATGGAAAGTGCACACTCCCTGGAGGGAGCCACCCTGCTTACAGGAGATTTCCAGTAATTCTGAAGGTTTTCACATACCTTTCCCCCCTTTCAATCCACACTTCCACACTGCCCATACCACAGAAACAGCCCTGGTCAAAGTCACTAGTGACATTCTGAACATCTGTGATCAGGGCTCCCTCTGCCTCCTTGTCCTCCTCGACCTCTCTGCTGCCTTCGACACTGTTGACCACTCTATCCTCATACACCGCCTCTCCTCTTTACTTAATCTTCGCGAACCTGCCCTTGCCTGGTTTGATTCCAATCTCTCTCACCGTCTCCACTTTTTTGCCTCTAACGGTTTCTCCTCCAGCCCCCGCACCGTCACATCTGGCGTCCCCCAGGGCTCTGTCCTTGGCCCTCTCCTCTTTAACATCTACATGCTCCCCCTTGGTGACATCATCCGCAGACATGGGGTCAACTTCCATATGTATGCAGATGACACCCAACTCTATCTTTCTCCACCCTCAACTCCAGGACCACCGCTGTCCTGACAGACTGTCTGTCGGACATGAAGTCGTGGATGAGGGGAAATTTCCAACAGTTCAATGCAGGTTGGGGGGCAGTGGGGGAGGTAACCTTATGCATGGTTGAAAAGGAACGTTTTCAGGCAAGACTTGAAAAAGGGGAGAGAGGAGGCAAGGCGGAGGGATTGAGGGAGTGTAGTCCAGAGTTTTGGGATGTAGTGGCTGAATAGAGATCCAGATAGTTAAGGCGGAGTGCGGCCACACCGGGATTTGTACATTGGGCGACAGAGAGACAATGGAGCCTGATGACATTGATGGATGCAACTTCAATTTTCTATTGTCCATTCCAGTTTTTCTGTTATATGAACAGGTTTTCTATTGTCTGGTTGGACGAGTCAGGTTGATGTTGATGATTATTCACTACAGGAAGTCAACACACCCTGAAGGGCTGAAGAGCAGCCATTTTTAGACACAGTCAGACAAAGTCAAATGAAGTGTAAAATGGTTTCTGAGGGGGTTTGATAATCTGTAACCAAACCCTATATCCATAATAGTAACAGAACACAGGCCTCAACCACACATCACACGTATCACTGTGCACTGATCAGCAATAATCTGTTACTGTTTAACCTCACAATCTGTTTCAGAATGTTAAATCCTCCAAACAAAAGGCAAAGTACTGTCGATGCTGGAAATCTGGTATAAACACAGAAGTGGCTGAAAACACACAGCTGGTCAGGCAGCATCCATGGGGAGAGGAAATTCCTCTATCCTCTGTTAAGTCCTCTATCGCATCTTTTCTCTGTCTCACCAAAAACAACCCCAATTTGTTGAGCCTCTCCTGAAACCACGGCTGCTCATAGAATTACATAGAGCATTACAGCACAGACACTGCCCATTCAGTCCATAGCCTGGTGTTTATACTCCATATAAACCTCCACTCTGATATTCATTCCCCTTGAGAATCAATGCCGTCCATAGCCTCTCTGTGGCTGTGATAATACATACACTATTCTAACTAATGAAGTAAGCACTTTCTGCTTTACAGTCAATAACTACAAAGCACAACTTAATTTGTCTTTTTATTCTCTTTTAAACCTTTAACCTACATATCCTTACGATCTCTCTGTTCCTCAACATCAGTAAAAGTTACTCCTGGTTACAGCACTAGGTGCTGAGACAATACAAATTGTTAACATTGATAGTTCAGCAACAAACAACCCATTTACCTGGTAGCCTGGGTGACCTGTGTGACTGACCGGCTGAACATGACATGCATAAAGGTGTGCGCAAATTTACAACACAACTTTCTTTCACTTTCACTTTGAGTATTTCTGTAACTAATTCACATATGAAATTATCTAATTTTATTCTAACATTGCGGCCTAGTTGTTCATTAAGGAACAGACTAATTCAGGACCTAGAATCACACAATTATACAGCACAGAAAGAGGTCTTTCGGCCCATCGTGTCTGTGTCGGCTCTTTAAAAAGAACTATGCAAATCAATCCCACTCCCCGCGCTCTCCCTATAGCCTTGCAAACTGTCCTCCCAAAATAATTGTCTATTTCTCTCTTAAAAGTTGTTATCGAAAACAGCTTTCACCACCCTTTCAGGCAAAATATTCCAGATCCGAACAACTTGCTGCGTGAAAAACTTTCTCCTCACCTCCACTCCCCTCTGTTTCTTTTAAAACTATTTTAAATCGGTGTCCTGGGGTTATCGACCCACCCGCCAGTGGAAATAGTTTCTCCTTGTTCACCCTATCGAATCCCCTCATAATTTTGAAAACTTCTATTAAGTCTCCTCTTAACCTTCTCTGCTCCAAGGAGAATAATCCCGGCTTCTCTATCCTCTCCTGATAACTGAAGTCCCACTTCCTGGTACCATCCTGGTCAATCTCCAATGCCTTGACATCCTTCCTGAAGTGTGGTGCCCAGAACTGAAAACCGTACTCTAGCTGAGACTTAACTAGTGTTTTATAAAGGTTCATCATAAATTCCTGACTTTTGTATTCTATGCCCCTATTCATGAAGCCTAGTATCCCATACGCTACTTTAACAGCTTCATCAACCTGTCCTGTTACCTTTAAAGCTTTACTTAGATGGCAACCCACATAAGTCTCTCTGTTCCTTCAATTCCTTTCAGATTGTACCATCAGTTTATATCGCCTCTCCTCATTCTTTGACCCAAAATGCATCACTTTGTATTTCCCCACATTAAACTTCATCTGCCACATGTCTGCCCATGTTACCAGTCTATCAATGTCCATTTGCAGTTTGCTACTATCGTCCTCACTGTTTACTACTTTTCCTAGCTTAGTATCATCAGGTTTGTTAGACATGATTTGTCTTTAACAAATCCGAGTTGGCTGTCCTTTATTAACCCATATTTTTCTAAGTGAGAATTTATTTTGTCCAGGATTACAGTCTCTAGAAGTTTCCCCACTACCGTAGTTAGGCTGACTGGCCTGCAGTTCCCAGGTTTATCCTTCTGGCACTTTGTGTACAGGGGAGTAACATTTGCAATGCTCCAGTACACTGGCACCACCCCGATGTCCGAGGAGGATTAAAAAAATGTGGCCAGAGCCTTCATTATTTCCACCCTTACACCCTCAGTAATCTAGGGTGCATCCAGTCCAGACCGGTTTACTTATCTACCTTGAGCACCGACAATCTCTTTGCCCCTCTTATTTCCTTTTTCAGTTCTCTTCCATACTTTCTATATTCTATTTGATGATCTTCTGTATTTTGGACCTTTTTCTGTTTATTCCCAATTTTTAATCCCAATTTCCTTATTTATCCAGGGAGGTTTGGATGCTCTATCTTTCCCCTTTGTGGAAATTATTATTTCTGTCCCCAAACTATCTCCTCCTTGAAGACTTCCCATTGCTCGTTAGCTGTTTTACCTGCCAATCTTTCTTTCAGTCCACCTTGGCTACGTCCCTTTTTAACTCACTGAAATTATCCCTCTTCCAGTTGAGTATCTTCACCTTTGATGCTCCTTGTCCATTTTCATAAGTACACTAAACCTAATGATGTTGTGATTGCTGTTGTCAACAACAACAAAATCACACTTATAGAGCTCCTTTCACGTCGGAAGGATGTCCCAAAGTGCTGAACAGTCAGGTGTCGGGGCCCGAGCATGGGGTGGGGTGGTGTAGGCGTGAGGGAAGGCATAGAGGTGAGAGGCAGACCAAAGGCACGGTCGAAGATAAGGGTCTTGAGACCGGCCTTGAAGGAGACAAGAGAAGAAGCGAGGTGAGGGGACCGTGGGATGGAGTTCCAGAGTGTGGGGCAGAGAGGTTGAAACCCCAGCCTCCGATGGTAGGGCGGGTTGGGTGGGAGACATGGAGCAGGCCGGAGCCTGATGAACGGAGGGAGCGGGCAGGTTGGTAGGGAATCAGCAGGTCAGAGAGGTAGGAGATGGCAAGGCCAAGGTGAAGACAAGTATCTTGAACTCAATGCTCTCCTACTAAAACCTGCTCCACTTGCCCCACTTCACTCCCCAGAACTAAATCCAGCACTGCTTCCTTCCTCGTTGGGCTGGAAACACATTGATCCAGAAAGTTATCCTGCACATCCTTTCCCCTCCTTGCACTGTTATTTTACCAGTGTATATTAGGATAATTGAAGTCCCCCATTATTAACATTCTATTGGTTTTGCATCTTTCTGAAGCCTGCTTGCAGATTTGCTCATTTATCTCCTTCCCATTATTTGGTGGTCTATACTATACACCTAACAGAGTAACAGATCCTTTTCTGCTCCTTAACTCTAACCAAATAGATTCTGTTTTTGGACACTCTAGCACATCGTCTTTTCCAGGTCAGTAACCGTGTCTTTAATCAATATTGCCACGCCCCCCCCCCCTCGTTTTTTGTCCTTCACTATCCCTCCTGAATACATTGTAACCAGGAATATTCAGCTCCCATTCCTGCCCTTGTTTGAGCCAGGTCTCCTTTATTGCCATACATCATAACCCCACGTGGAAACTTGAGCCTGCAGCTCACCAACCTTATTCAACACACTCTGTGCATTTATGCACATGCACTCCAAGATCGTTTTAGTTTGTTCTGCATTTCTCTCTCATCTAATCCCTCCTTTTTCTACATTATTCCTTATTACATTGTTATTCTTCTCTCCCAGCCCTCTATGTAATTTGTTTGTTGTCTCTAATGCTACATCCTGATTCCCTTCCCCCCTCAAAATTATTTTAAAACCTTCTCCACAGCATAGTTAACCTCCCTGCGAAGACGTTGGTCCCTGTTCAGGTGTAACCCATACACCTTGTACTGGTCCAAACTGTCTCAGAGCTGGTACCAATGATTCAGGAACCCTGAAGCTCTCCTTTCTGCACCATTTCTCCACCAATGCATTCATGTGTTTCATCCTGCTGTTTTGATACTCACTTGCACGAGGCACTGGGAGTAATCCAGAGATCACCACCTTTGAGGTCCTATTCTTTAGCTTTTTCTCTAGCTTCTGACACTCTCCTTGTAGGATCTCATCCCTTTTTTTCCCTACGTCATGGATCCCAACATCGACCACAACCTCTGGATGTTCCCCTTCCCCCTGTAGACATTTTCCACCCATTCCATGATGTCTTCAACCCTAACACCAGGAAGGCAACACACCATGCGAGAGTCACGTCTTGGTTGCAGAAATGCCTGTTTACTCCTTTCATCCCAATGACAATTGCATTGACACTTTTCCCTGTGTCCCCCTGTGCATCCAATTGCTTTTGACTCCCCTCCCTAGAGCTATCATCACCCTGACCGGTATTCAGTACAGAGAATCAGTTTGTGAATGCCACACTGTCAGGGGATTTCTGCATGGTCCGTTCCCTCATCCTATCATGCCAGGTGGTCAACCACCCACTCTCCATCTGAACCCTCTGTGGCTGTGGGGTGACCACCTCTTGAAATGTTCAATCCATGAACTCATCACCTCCCGTATGCTTTGTAATGACACCAGCCTTTCCTTGAGCTCAGAAACTCCAGCCGAAGACACTTCCTATACATGTGCTTGTCCAGGCCACACAAAGCATCCTGGAGTCCCCACACGGCATACATTGTGCATGCAACCTGTCTCAGCGGCCCTGACATTTTTTTATATTATTTTAATTTAACTTACATATTTTGTAATTATGCACCTCTTTGCCCATCTACATCGAATTCCCATTCTCACCAAGTTTCTTAACAGAATTCTCATTCTGTTCCATCTCACTCAGTTCCCTCCTCATGCTGCTGGGATCTCTGCTCAAGTGACGCTCTTGCAAGTCTTCTCCTTTATATAGGACTCCAACAAAAGCATACAATTTCGACTGGTCAGCAGCTTTAAAGTAGCTAATTATTTTGTTATCAACCTTTCCTTCTACACTGGTACAGTGCCCCCTCCGCTTTCAAAGCAATAGTCATCACCCTAATCACCCACCCCCACCCCACATCTCAATATCCCTCCTTGCTCTCCAGCTACTGACCCATCTCCAAACTGCCCCTGAACTCCAAGGTGTTGGATTCAGTTGTTCCCGCACAGCTTCACTCCTTCCTTTCCCATCCCTCCTTCCTTTAGTCCCTCGAATCCAGATTCTGCCCTGTCAACCGAGTCTGCGCTGGTAAACGTTGCCAACTACATTCTCTCCATTTCCAATCAGACATGTCTTCGCCCCCTTGTTTTCTTTGTCCTCTCTGCAGCTTTGACACTGTCATGTCCTCCATCATGCCCAGGCTGATTATTCCATTGCCCTGCTGGACAGACTCCCCACCTCTCCTGCCAACAGTACAGATGCCAACCTAATTTGCTTGGCAGCTCTCTTGCTTCTGAATCAGAAAGGTGTGAGGTCAAGCCTTGAGCTCAGGACTTTAAGAGTTTAGGCTGACACTCTGTTTGAGGTTCCATCCTTTAAACCAATGCCCTGTCTGCCTGTTCAGGTGATGTTAACGATCACATGGCACAAAACATAGAAAGCAAACTTAGCACAGGAGTCTACACTGACTCTCAGAGAAAAGTGTTCAATCAATCCCACTGCTCTCATCATCACTGTTTTTATAACTACAGTATCTTATATCTACAGCCTCCAGTCATTGACCCTCTGCTCATGGGAATAGTTTCTCCCTCTTGACCCTGTCAAACCCTCACCATTGCGTTCACCTATATCAGCTCCTCTCAACCCTCTCAGCTCCAGTGAAAGCCCACCTCTCCGAGCCCTGTCCCTGCAGCTCACCTCTCCTAGCCCCACCTCCCCAGCCCACCTCTCCTAGCCCCACCTCCCCAGCC
This sequence comes from Callorhinchus milii, assembly GCF_018977255.1. NCBI lineage: Eukaryota > Metazoa > Chordata > Chondrichthyes > Chimaeriformes > Callorhinchidae > Callorhinchus > Callorhinchus milii. Next base: position 8,601,282 of record NW_024704742.1, on the reverse strand, counting down.
CACCTCTCCGAGCTCCGCCTCCCCAGCCCACCTCTCCTAGCCCCGCCTCCCCAGCCCACCTCTCCTAGCCCCGCCTCCCCAGCCCACCTCTCCGAGCCCTGCCTCCCCAGCCCACCTCTCCTAGCCCCGCCTCCCCAGCCCACCTCTCCTAGCCCCGCCTCCCCAGCCCACCTCTCCTAGCCCCACCTCCCCAGCCCACCTCTCCTAGCCCCGCCTCCCCAGCCCACCTCTCCTAGCCCCGCCTCCCCAGCCCACCTGTACTAGACCCAGCCTCCCACCAGCTCACTTCTCCTGGAGCCCCAGCCTCCCTCTCCTAGCTCCACCTCCCATGAGCCTACCTCTCCTAGCCTTGCCTCCCCCAACCGTACCCCTCCTAGCCCTATCAAACCCCACCCACTTCTTCAATCCCCAACTCCCAAGCCCACTTCTCCTAGTGCCCCACCCCTGCTAGCCACCCTCTCCTAGTGCCCCACCTCTTGCCAGCCCACCTCTCCTAGCCCTGCCTTCTTGCCCACCTCTCCTAGCCCCGCCTCCCACTAGCCCACCTCTACTCGCCCCATCTCCCCCAGCCCACCTATCCCAGCCCTATTTCCCGTCATCCCATCTCTCCTAGATCCGCCTCCCCAGCCCACCTCTCCCAGCCCTGCTTACCATTTCCCGCCTCCCCGTGCTCACTGGCCTTAAGTAAATCCACTTTTGATTCAGTTTCAATCCCATGAGCAGAAGATAGTTTATTCGCTATCTTCTGGTTGCAGATCTCAAACAAATACAACAAATGTTGTTACTGACATTTACCGGCATTGAAAAATGCCAATAAAGGCATTGTAATTGCGCTTATCAGGAAAAAATTCCAGTTCATCGGATTGGATCTCTCCCCACATTGGTCTGGCGAAGCCGAGGATTTAGTGTACGGAGTCTCACTTTGCTCAGCCCCCAACCCACGTGTGCCGGTCGGTTATGGTAAGCACTTTGAGACATCCTCTTCATGTGAAAGCTACTAAAGAATGGCTGCTGATTCTTTTCCCAGCACTCCAGCCCCTGTGTTACCTGCACCGTTTGTCTCACAAACATCACTTGTCCTGAGTGTTTGTGTGTTCTTTTATGTATTATTTGTTCCTTTAGGTCAGTGTGGTCCAATAGGCGGCCCATGGCCGGCATCTGGCCTGAGACCATTTCCAACTTTGGACCACTCGCTGCTTCCCTCCCCACAAACCGTCCTCTCAGGGCAGCGGCAGGAGCTGGTGGTTGGGAGGAACTTGCGCAGGGAGTGGAAATAATACCCCATTTCTGCAATTTGTCATGTGACCCCTGAGTGGCCATTTTCTGCTGCCAGAGTCGCTCAGCTGAGTGACAGAGAGAGAGAGGGAGGGGGGACAGAGGGGAGGGAGAGAGAGAGGAGAGTGGTGGGGGCGGGGAGAGAGGGAGTGGGGATAGAAGGGAGGGAGAGAGAGGAGGGGAGAGAGAGAGAAGGGGAGAGAGTGGGGGAGGCAGGATAGAGGGAAGACAGAGAGGAGAGGGGGTTAGAGAGAGGAGAGGGGAGAGAGAGGGTGGGGGGGGATAGAGGGGAAGGAGAGAGAGAGAAGGGATACAGATGGGAGGGAGAGAGAGAGAGAGGGATAGAGGGGAGAGAGGGATAGAGGGGAACAGAGGGAAGGGGATAGAGGGGAGAGAGAGAGGAGAGAAGAGATGGGGAGAAGGGGGGAGAAAGAGGGAGAGGGGGAGAGAGAGAGGACGTTGGGGAGGGGGAGCGAGGGGACAGAGCGAGAGAGAAGAGGGGCGGAGAGAAAGAGTGGGGGTGCTAGTGAGGTGGAGAGGGGAAGGGAGATTAGGAGAGAGTGGATGTGGGGAGGGGAGGGGTGGGGGGAGAGAGTGGGGGAGAAGGAGAGAGTGGAGGGGGTAGCGAGAATAGGGAGAGAGAGTGGTGGGGAGAGAAGGAGAGAGGGGAGGGGATAGTGAGGGAAGGGGAGAGAGTGAAGGGGGAGAGGAGAGAGGGGAGGGGTTAGCGAGGGGAGGGGGAGAGAGAGTGGAGGGGAGAGGAGAGAGGGGAGGGTAGCGAGGGGAGGGGGAGAGAGAGGGAGGGGAAGAGAGAAAGGGAGGGGGAGAGAGGGGGAAGGGAGGAGAGAGGGGAACCGAGCGAGAGGGGAGGGGGGAGAGAGAGAGGAGGGGGACAGAGAAGGGAGGGTGGAGAGAGAAGGGAGGGGGAGAGTGGGGAGGGGGCACAAATGAGAGAGGACAGAGAAAGTGATTGAGAGGAGAAGAGAGTGATTGACAGAGAGATAGAGAGAGAGAGAGAGATCATGAGGGAGAGAGGGAAAAAGAAATAGAGAGGGGGAGAGAGAGAAACCTAAAGACTGAGAGAGCAGAGAGAGGAGAATTGAGGAGAGACGATTGGAGTGGGGGGTGTGTGGGGGAGAACGAGGTCAGATATCAAGTGAAGAGACGTGCAGTTCCCTCAGAGAAAACTCCCTCTTTCCCCAGTGAGAAACTTCTCTTTGTCCTTCATCCTTCCCCCACCTCCCCCCGCCCTGACCCCATCTCACCGCTCAGCCAATCCTTTGCCCAACAAACACCAACTTTCTTCATGTCCCCCCACCCCATCTGCCCCATCATTGCCATTTTCATGGAGGCCTGTACCTCAGTGGTTGGAACACTCGCCTCACAAGCGAGAGGCTTGGGTTCGATTGCCGGCAGGTCGAAACTTTGGGCAAGTTTCCTTACTCCACACGCCTGATAATAATCCCTCAAGCCAAAAAATAATAAATTGGTCACTTCAATCCATGTGGTTTGTGGGACACTGCTGTGTGTAATTGGCTGCCGCATTTTGCACAAATATATAGTCAATTCACTTTGCAGTATACTCTGTGAAGCGCTTTAAGATGTCTGGACAATGTGAAAAGTGCTATATCAAATGCAAGGATTTTTATTATTATTATTATTTTGCCCCCTCTCTCTGGAGTTCCATTCCCAGATTCTCTCCAACTCGATCCCTCCCTCCCTTCTTTCAAGCCATGTCAAGACCCAACTCTTTGACCACGCTTTCGATCATCTTTTCCCCTCCCTGCCCACCTCCCTTGGCTCCCACCCCCAGCTCAGGTGCCCAACCAATAGTGTTGAGCGTTTTAGACGTTCTTTCAACGTGAAAAGTGTGCTGTGTAAATGTTATGTTCCCCTCACTGAGTGAAACTGCACTAATGAGAATATGCACATGATGACAGGTAATCTCAATGCCTTATTGTGTAACAAAGGGATGCTTTCATCAACATCCTTTGCACTACCAGACAATAATCTGTTTGTATCTCTCCCTCCATCCTTGATCTTTACAGAGACTCGAGAAGCACCGTATAGAAAACTCAACAGTGTTTTACTGGTCCTTAAACCCTATGCCTAATTTACACGAACCAGAATATGACAAATGTCGCAATATTCAGAAATAGAAAATAGCCTGACACTAAACTGTGACACCAGCATCTCTATTCAAAGTTAATTTACAAAGACAAAACAACCCTGACCTGGAGGCGAAGCTCTTGGGTCAGGTATGTACTTCCTTAATGACATACAAGGCGAAGAGTAACCCTGAGTTCAGCAAGCCCCCTTCTTTTATATGTCCTAACGCTGACCCTTCCAATGTATCTCATCCATTTTCTATCCATCTTCCATCTCCTTCCCTTTCAGTGTATCAGTAGGTCCCCTCTAGGACCCACGTGATCCTTTCCTGTCTTTTTTTCAGTGACTCACCCAGGTCACAGACTTTGGGTCACCAAGGCTGTCCTTACTGATTGAAAATTAGATTTTGGTCCCTAGACATTAAAGGCGCTTAAAGCAAAAGCGTCTTGCTTTGCACAAAATCTCAATATGTACAGAATATCTACATTAATAACCCAATAAAAGAGGTAAACAAGGTGACCATGAGAGGGTACTGGCTTGTCCCTAACCTCCTTGGCTCACCATCAATGAGTGTAATTTCAACATATCTGTCTGTCTGCCTCCACTCTCTGGAACACCATCTCATAGTCCTTCTGACTGCCTCCCTCCTTCTCCTCTTTCAAGGTCCATCTAAAGACCCTCCTCTTTGACCATACCTTTGGTCATCCCTCCCTTCCCCACTTCCCTCAGCTCTTTGCCCAGCTAGGAAAGTTAAGAGCCTGAAATATCCTTCCAACATGAAAGGCGTTATATAAATGTAAATTTATATTGTATTGCACTTGTGACAGTAAGTGTCAGCCTAACCTATTCATTTTTAATATATTCTGTGAAGCGCTTTGAGACTTCTCAAAGACATGATAAGGCACTATATCAAATGCAAGGATTATTATTATTATAATTATATTATTATCAGCCAATGTCAGCTTCCTGCAGCGGTCAGGAGCAGAAGCCTGGCTGGTTTAACCTCCTTGTCCCACAGACACTCATGTCAATTAGTAGCCAAACTGCTGCACATTGATTGATTTATTGAAATAATTCATATTAAATGCAAGGATTATTATACTGATTTAATTTTTCTTTTGAAAACGTTTATAAACCTCTTCACATGCTCGTATCTCATCCTCCATCATATCAGCCGCTTCTCGTATCTGCTTAGCAACTCCTGTCTTGTTAAGGTTAAGGGAGAGAAATTGTTTGCTCCAGAGTAGACATTACAGAGTCCTGACAGCCCTCCTGTCGCAGCCCTGAACATTACTATCATCAGTTTGGTCGCTGCTGAGATAACTGTGGGAAAAGCACGCCAGTGCTTGGGGAATATCTCAAAGACAAGACTCAATGCACCTTCTCTTAATATTTCATCATTAAAGAACAGTTTCGCACTGTAGAGCTTCATCAATAGACCTGACATTTCTCTGCTGTCCTTTTTATAACGTTCTATGATTCTATGAACTCTTTTCAGTTTGTCTGTCTGTGTAACACCCACGTGTCTAGTCACATCATCCTCAGCTACACCCTTCCTGCCTCCCAGGGCCACAAGCACCAACCTCGTGCTCAGTGAGAAAGGGGCAATAATTATTGCTGTAATGGAGAGTTGCACTCTACTACACACAGTAATATTCACTGTGGGGTCTTGTTTGGGATAATTGACGATGTCGTCTGCAATCTCTCGCAATCCTCTCACGTGTCCTCTCATCCATTCTCTCCAGACCGGGAAATAGTTTTCAAAAGTTTCAATTATCTTTTCCAGAACAACTTTGTTCTCTTTCCTGTTAATGAGATAAAAAGCCAATCAGACAGAGCCATGTGACAACAAGTGATTCATTCACAATATCCGGCAGTGTATTCAGCAGCTGCCTCACATCTGTACGTACCTGTACTCGTTGTCACTGACTGTATCTGTTGAACAAGGGAGAAACAGGAGCCATTATCACTGGTTATTATCTGGTACCAACAGAGAGAACAGACACAATCCTGACTGATACAGTGACCACACAGGAGGGAATGTCCTCACCACTCGCGGGTAAACAAAGCGTTCTCCCCTCGGCAGCGACAGGAGCAGAGCAGCAATGTGGCAGCTCTACTGCTGTCAAGGTTTGGCTTCTTTCCTGACAAACACAGTGGGTCACACAGGAGCCGCGAGTGGGGAACACTCAGCATTGATGATATTGTGCAGGAGTTTCACCCGAATTTACTTTACAAGTTTCCTTATTCCACACACGTGTTTACCTCGCAGTAAGTAGGAACCCGGTTGTAATTTGATTGGTCGCTCAATCCACGACTATTTGTGGCTCACTGCTGTGTGCATTTTGTGTGCACGTTTTGCCCATAAAAACACAGTCAATCCACTTTATAATATATCCTGTGAAGCGATCCACCAATCGGGCTCCGCCACTGTTAAACACTCCGAGATGCCGTGCGGGGTGAAGAGCTCTATATAAATGCAAATTGTTGTTGTTTGAATGACTTGATAAGGCACTATATCAAAAGCAAGGATTATTATTATTCTTTCAGAGTGTACAGAATTTGGCAAATTGTTGAAGTTGGTTCTAACTTTGAAGCCCATTTTTTCAGTTCTTAAAATAACTTATAGCAACAAGAACAATAAATGATATTTGTATTGTGCCTTTCACATCAGGAGGATGTCCCAAACCGCTGGAAACCCAGCTTCAAAATTAAAGCCCGGGATTAAGAATTTGACAAATTGTGAGCACTCAGAATTTCTGTGTTAAGAGAAAATATTTAGCCCCAAGGCAGGAATTTCTACCCAGTCACTTCTCTCCTCCTAATGTTACAGTGTTACACATCTCTCCCCACACACACACACACGAACACACAGGATTTACTGTAAAGTGTATTGACTGTGCATTTTGTAGGCAAAAGTGGCTACCAATTTGTTCACAGCAATATCCCACAAGTGAATAACTAATTTTTTCTGGGGCATTGTTTTCCTGACCCTGAGAAATTCTTTGCCTTTTCAAACAGTGCCAGTGGAATTTAAACATCCACCTGAACATGGCACAGATAGACCTCGGTTTAATGTCTCAACTAAAAGGTAGCACATCCGACATTGCAGTGCTCTCCCCAACCCTGCGCTGCTCTCGAGTTTCAAACCCGGATGATGAACTCAAAGTCCTGATGTGAGCTACAATCCACAAAGTTCTGAGTTAGAGTTGAGAATACTTTCAAACGAACGGTTTCTCTCCCCTCACATGTAAAGTGCAATCCCTTCTCTTCTGCACACACATAAGAAGATTTATTTTGGTCAGATGTACTCTGCTATCTTCCTGCACCCACCATGAATATTACATCACTGAACCCTGCCTCAGCTGTGCTGTACATTGAAATAGTTGCTGTACCTTCCAGATGTTTATAAACGTCTTCATACGCCATCACTTCATCCTCCAGCACTTTAGCCACACCGTCAATGTGTTTAGCAATATCTGCCCTGGCTCCATGGTTGAGATTATGACGAATGTTTGCTCTGGAGATGAGAGACAACATGAAAGGCAGCCTTGTCTGAGCTGCTGGCCCGGCCCTGGATGTCACCGACACCTGTTTGCTTATTGTTTCAGCCACAGCAGCAAATACAGCCAAGTGTTCAGTGAGACTCTCAGCTCCACCAGGAAATGCGGTTTCTGATTTCTCACCATAACGTTTCAAGATCCGAACTGCTCGTGAGAGTTCATGTAACACTCTGCCATTTCTCTGCTGTCATTTGTATATTGCTCAATGATATCATTAACCCTTTTGCGTCTCTGTGTTTGGGTAACAATGTCCGTGTCACAAGCTGCAGTGTTGTCAGCCCCACCAGCCACACTCTGGCCGACTCCCACTCTCGTGCCTGGTTTGTGAATCGAGTATATATCGTATGCGATCTCTCGTAGGTCTCTGATGTAGCTGATCATCCACACTCTCCACACAGGGAACAAGGTGACAAAATCCTTCACATCCTGCTTCCTCTGTTTAACTTCAGCTTCAAACGCTTTCCTGTTAGGACAAACAAGTGTATAAGGAAGAGATAAGGAAGGTGACCAGTAAGGGACCAACGATCGTAATTGGTGATTTTAGAAATTAATTGGGATACTGATAATAAATCGAAGCTCTCGCAACAATGCTCTGTGGTTATGAGTAGATCAAACCAGATGTTAGAATGTATCAAAAGGTAATAATAATGAAAATAATAATCCTTACATTTGCTATAGCTCTTTCTCAATTCTTCAACACATTTCAAAGCACTTTACAGAATATACTGTAAATTGAATTTAGTGTGTATTTTGTGGATGAATTGCAGCAGCCAATTGCGCACAGCAGTGTCCCACAAACAATAGTGGATTTTTTGTTAAGGAATTATTATTCCCGGAAAAGTGATCCACCAATCAACTAACAACCGGGTTCCTACTTAATGCTAGATAAACAGAGGAGTGTGAGTAAGGAAACTTGCCCAACATTTTGACCTGCCGGGAATCAAACCCAGGTCCTCTAGCTCGCGAAGTGAGTGCTGTAACCACTGAGCTACAGGACTCCAAGAACTCCAAGAATAGCAAGCTGAAATAGCGGGATAATCCTGTCACTGTATACATCATTGGTGAGACTATACTTGGAGTATACTGTGTACAATTCTGGTCACCGAAGTACAAAAATATATGGGAGAAATTGAGAGGATACAGTGGAGGGCAACTAGAATGGTTGGGGGAATGGATGGGCTCAATGGATTAAGAGGACAACAAGACAACAATAACAAAATTACATTTGTATAGCGCCTTTCACATGGCGAGGACATCCCAAGGCGCTGGACAATCAGTTTTTCGGACCTGAGCTGGGGGTCGGGATTGGGGAGGCTGGAGGGCAGAGGGGAAGCATGGTGATCGAAAGCATGGTTGAAGAAGACGGTCTTGAGATGGATCTTGAAGGAGGCAAGGAAGGGGGCGAGGTAGAGGGACTGCAAAATGGAATTTCAGAGGGCAGGGTCAGAGTGACTGAAGGCTCACCTGTCAATGGTTGGGTGGGCGAGGCGAGGGAAGTGAAGCAGGCCAGAGCCCACTGAGCAGAGGGAGCGAGCAGGTTGGTATATGGTAAGGAGGTCTCAGAGGTAGGGGGGCGCAAGGCCATGAAGGGCTTTGAAGGTGAAAAACAGGATCTTGAGCTGTATCCTTTGTGTGATGAGATGCCATTGGAGTCGGGCGAGGTTGGGGGTGAAAGGGTCACAGAGGATGGTGCAGGAGAGGACACGGGCTGCAGCGTTCTGGATGATCTGCAGATTATGGAGGCAGGAGTTGGGGAAGCTGACAAGGAGGGACTTTGAATAGTCAAGCTTGGATGTTATGAATGCGAGTATGTGGGTTTCGGCGGCCTGTGGTGTGAGACAGTGGCAGAGCCGGGCAATGTTACAGAGATGGGGGAAGGCAGAGCAGGTCATGGCATGGATGTGGGGTAGAAAGTACACTTGAGGGTCAAACAAGACACCAGGGCACCAGACTGGCTTATTAAGATGGATAGTGATGCTGTCAGCGCCTAAGGTGTTGAGGCATTGACAGGAGCTAATCAGGAGAGCTTCATTCTTGTTGACTTTCAACTGAAGAAAATTAGCTCTCATCCAAACTTGATGTCTGACAGACATTCTGTCAGCACAGCAGTGGTCCTGGAGTCAAGGATGGAGGCAGAGAGGTAGAGTTGGGTGTCATCCACATACATGTGGAAGTTGACCCCATGTCTGGGGATGATGTCACTAAGAGGGAGCATATAGATATTGAAGAGGAGGCGGACAAAGACAGAGACCTGAGTAACTCCTTATGAGATGGTGCGGGGGCTAGAGGAGAAATTGTGGAGAAGAAGTGGAGACGTTGTGAGGGGTAGGATCTGAACCACTTGAGGAGTGCCTATTGGGCATGTTCACGCTGGAAAAGCAAGATTAGATAGTTTGGTACATATTTGCATGCGACTGCTAGGAAGGTTGAAGGCGAACTAGATGGACATTGGTCTTTTTTTCATCTAGCGTTTCTAATGTTCTCGTGGTCTTATGTAGTTCTCACTTATTCCCACATATTACATGTGACAACATTCCTTCCCGTGTCTCCGGTAATGTGAGTCACACACAAACGCTCACACACACACACTAACACACACACGCGCACACACACACAAACACACACACATCAGACAGTTTATTCAGCAGCTGCCTCACATCTGTACGTACCTGTCCTCGGTTACATTGACTATGTCTGTTAAACAAGGGAGAAACAAGAGCCATTATTATTGGTTATTATCTGGTATTAACAGAGTGAACAGACACAATCCTGGCTGATACAGTGACCACACAAGAGGGAATATCCTCACCGTTCACAGTAAATTTATTTTTGGTGAGTGGGTGTCTGATTCTTGTGGAAACCCAACATCGTGCTCCTGAGTATCCAAACCAGACTGAGTTCCACGTCTGCATGTCACCTTCACCTGGAATTTACCCTGTGTCTAGAATGTGCTCTTTCCCTCTACCTAGAAGGACAACCCCTGCTTATCTAAATCCAGAGAGTACAGGCTGGCAAGGGCCAAGGTTTAGGGACCCCAGATTGTGTGTTGGGGTAATTGCTGGAGTCTAACCAGCTAAAACCGCATAGCTTGCCATTGAGAGCTCTATCTGACAAGCTTTCCCGCTGCTTGTCCGCCTTGGACCACATTTCCCATTAGAGCTTTGGCTTCCAGGGTTAACAGGAGCTGAGTGGGAAGAGTCTTTGTCCAGTGACTGTTCTGCCCTTCCAACTCCTGCCGATGATTGTGCCATCATCAGCAGGGTCCTGGAGTACTGTGGACCCACCTGGCTCAAGAACTAGATGAGATACGGTCATGGAGGACTGGTTCGATTCTGACATTCCGATGCCAGGAACCTCACCTTAGAGCCAGCTCAGCCCTGAGAAGACAGCAGGAGCTTGTTACCTGACTCGCAGTGGGCACAGGATTGGAATAGAAGTTAATACAATATTTTCATCGATTCCAATAGATTAATTACCTGGTCTGGAAATCTGTGCCATTGTGTGAACTCTTCCCTGTCATCAATGATGTTTCTGAACAACCTTTGGAAATGAAGAAAAACAATATGAATGCAATCTCTCCTTATCATCCCTTTCCAATCTCTTCCTGACAATAACCACAGTCATTCTGTCAAAGGCTCAAAACTCGTCTCTTCACAGCTGTTTGTGGGACCTTGTTGTGAGCAAATTGGTTCCTATGTTTGGATAGGAACTCCTCAATCTTCCTCAGATTCACCAAACCAGTGCGCCATCTAGGCGTCCAGGTCGACCCACAGCTTTCCGCCCCCACGTCCTGACCAGGATCGCCTTCTTCCACCCCTGACACATTGCCCACCTCCGACCATATCTTACCCAAAATACAGCCAAACCCCTTGTGCATGCATTTGTCACCTCCCACTTGGATTACTCAAATGCGCTCCTCGCCGGTCTCCCCAGCTCCACCATTCACAAGCTCTTTCAAAACTCTGCCGCCCACATGCCGACCCGAATTAAACTCCGTACCTACATCTCACCAGTTCTGACCCGGGCTCCACTGGCTCCCCATCACCAAACGGATCGACTTCAAGATCATCACAATTGTATTCAAATCCCTTCCCTTCTGGCACCTCCCTCCCTCTCTGACCTCCTCACTTCCCAATCCATCACCCAGCGCCTCTGCTCGATTGACACCATCCTCCTGCTCTTCCAGCACACTCTCCGCCCCACCATTGGAGGTCGTGCTTTTAGCCACTGAACCATGAAACTCTGAAACACTCTCCCTCAATCCCTCCGCCTTGCCCCCTCTCTTCTCTTTTTCAATTCCTGCCTGAAGACTTTCCTCTTCGACCGTGCTTAAGGACACCTCCTCCCATCGGCTCAGTGTCAGGCTCCGCCACAGTTAAGGGCTTTGAAATGCTATCCTGTTGGTTTTTTTACCACCTTCACTCCCACCATTACAGATCTGTGTATCTGCACCTATGATCTCACTGATCCTCAACATCATTTAAAGTGTCACTTGTGATGATTATCCTGATCCCTGCACTGAGAAACAGCTGTTAAAGTCTAGAATTGAACTATAAAATAATTTACCTGTGTGCTGGAGCACTGGTTGTCTGGCGAGTGTCTGTTGACTGGTGAGATCAGCAGCTGAATCACTGTGTGACCTGAACAAGTTCCTTGAACTCTTTCAGTTGCTGTAACTTGTGAGTGTTTGCTGTGGTTGGATTCTATTCCAGATTGGCACATAGTGTTTCAAACAAGAGCCTCGCCACATGTCTACCTACCATTCAAACAGATTTCACCAACTCATAAAAAATAATCAGAGAAATTAGAGAGACAGAACCCAGCTCCCAAATCAAGATTATATTTCATTTTGTTTTCCACATTCCACACAATCTTACATTTTACATTCTCTCAGAATGTTCTCAGGAATGCCATGAACAAGCTATCAGCACAGGCAGAACGGAAGGAAGCTTCTAAAAGGACCTAGACAGATTACTGGGGGTGACTAATAGCCAATAAGTTAGATGTAGGAAAGGGATGATTTGGAGAGTCAGGTGGGTGGCAAAATAATAACATAATCCTTGCATTTGTTATAGCAACTTTCACATCTTGAAGAAACTCACAGTGCAGTGACTGTGTATTTTATATACAAAAGTAGCAGCAAATTTACATTCTGCAGGAATGGCTAGGAAGTAAATGAGGGATTTTTATGGTTTTATTGCTCCAGATGGAGTCTGCGTTGCTCCCTCTCCTCTCAGGACATCAATCTCAATCATATTATGCTCATTGTGTGCCAGGTGCTCTGACCAAGTAACCTGCTCTCCATCCTCACACTGTTGCTCATTATTAGATCTGATAGGACCATCTCTCTTGTAGATTCTGAACCATTGGCTCATGTATCCATCCAGCTTCATGCCACAAATATACGTTCGCCCTTTTTACTTGCATTCTGCTGCTCCCTGTTAAGGCCTTCTTGGAGCTGAACTCTAATAACTGGCACAAGAACCTCAGAATCAAGTCGATCCTCTGTGGCTGAGTGAGGCGGGTGTGCAGTTCTCCAAGGCACTGCTGATGGCAGCCCAGCCAGCCTGGCTCACCACACACAGTGCTTTCAATGGCAAGCTATGAGGATTTAGCGGTTAAACTCCAGCAGTGCCCCAGTTCCCTCTGTCCAAGCCTTGTCTCTGTGAGTCAGGGCGGCATAGGGAAGGCAGATGGTTAAAGCAAAGCTTTTCTTTATAAAACCTGATCATGGAAACTCCCAAGGACAGTAAATAGTGAGTGAGGATTATTCTCTTTCAGACAGTTAGCAAACAGAAACGATTTTTTTTGACTTTGGAATTTGGACTGTGTTTGTATCATTTAAAACTAGAATGTAGAATAGTTCCTAAGGTATATTTGAACAGTGTAAACAGAGCTGAATTGGAGTTTCACCAGACCATGTTACTCACTGTCCTCCTCACTGTTGTGTAATGAGTGAGGACCCAGTTTCCCTGTTTGTACATAGTCAGAAAGTGATCCCCAGTGTGTCGAGGCCGGGATACATACCCCAGGCTGACCCTTCTCAGCCGCTTTTCTGAAGCCTTGTAGCTCATCTCCTGCAGTGCCACTTGCTGGCCAGTTGTAGACTGATTTACACTTGGGTTTGTCCACCTGTGACGCTGTTTCTCTGACTCTCGCTTGTTGCTGGTGTTAATCCCTTAACACTGGCCCCCAAACAACAGGCCCTCACACAAACCAATCCCCCACCCAACACCAGCCCCGCCAACACCAGCCACCAACTCCAGCCCTCCCAACTCCAGCCCCCCAACACTAGGCCCCTCAACATCAGCCCCACCCCCAACCACCACAACACCAGTCCACCCCAACACCAGCCCCCCCAAACCAGCCCCACCCCCATCCCCCTAAACAACAGCCCCCCAATAACAGCCGCACCTCCAACCCCCTAACACCAGCCCCAACTGCCCACCAATCCGCCAACACCAGCCCCCCAATATCACCCCCCAATACCAACTGCTCACTACCCCCCCAACACCAGACACCCCCAACAGCAGACCCCCCCCCCAAAACCAGTCCCCCCCAACATCAGCCCCCAACACCATACCCCCTAACACCAGACACCCAACACCAGTCCCCCAACACCAGCTCCCCAATACCAACTGCTCACCAGCCCCACCAAAACCAGACCTACCCCAACACCAGACACCCCCAACACCAGCACCCCCAACACCAGACCCCCCAACACCAGACCCCCCCAACACCAGCCCCCCCAACACCAGCCCCACCCTCAAGCCAAAACACCAGCTCCCCTAACACCAGTCCCACCCCCAACCCCCTAAACACCAGCTCCACTAAACATCAGTTCCCCCTAACACCAGCCCCCTAACACCAGCCCCCTAACACCAGCCCCCCAACCCAGCCCCCACCAACACCAGCCTAGCCCCATCCCCCTAAACACCAGCACCCCCAACACCAGCCCCAATACCAGTCTCACTCCCAAACCTCTCAACAGCAGGCCCCCCAATATCAGTCCCCCCAACACCAGTACCCCCAACACTAACTGCCCAACACCAGCTCCCCCCAAAATCAACCCCAACAACACCAGCACTCCCAACACCAGCCCCCCTGAATCCTCCTCCAACACTAGCCTCCAGCACCAGTCCCCCAATAACAGCCCCCCAACACCAGCCCCCCCAACACCAGCCTCCTCCCCTCCCACTCACCGCTGGCCTCTGCATCTGCTCGGCTGGGTCCAGTCTCCTGCTTGTCCCTTCCACTTCACCATCAAGGTCATGCTTTCAGCCTCATCTCCTCAAGACTCTAGAGAGTCTGCTTCAATCACTCTGCCTCACCCCGGCTTGTCAGCTTCAGATCACACCTTAAGACCTTCCTCTTCAACCTTTCCTTTGTCGCTGGCTCAGTGTCAGACTCAGCACTGTTGAGCTTTCGAGACGCTATCTCACATGAAGGAAACTGTAAAGGCAAGTTGGTGTTCATGTTGTTTTGGGGAAAGCCCAATAGCCAATATGAACACAGCAGACAGGACCTTGGTTTAACATTTCATCCAAAGGACGACACCTCCGAGAATCCATATTTCAAACAGGAACTTTTATGTCAGCAGGATGTCTCAAAGGGCTTCACACCATGGAGTGACTGTAAGTATCCAATTTGCACACAGCAATAGCCCACACGCAACCATGAAGTGAATGACCAATAGTAGTTGTTGGACAGGAAACGGAAAGAGAGAAACTCCTCTTTTTGATTTTTGCTGCAGGATCATTAATGTCTACCTGACCAGGCAGATTGGACCTCAATTTAACAGCTGAAGCGTTCTGAGAGACTATTCTGTGTGAAGTGTGAGGTATCATCAATAGCGGGCTAGTTAATGCCCATTGTTGTTTTTAAACGATACTACCTCTGACAATACAGCACACCTCCAGCACTGAAGTGGAATGACAGCTTTGAGATCTATGTCTCCCACCTAGGATTGAACCAAGCTTTTGACCCGTAGTCAAGATTGCTACCGTAATCCAGGTTGACATGTGATCCTGACAGCTACTCTGGAAGCTGTGAGAGTGTGTGTGAAATTTGGGGGGGGGAAAGGATTGAGCTGTTCCCCTCCCCCCCTGGGGTAGGGGCTCTCCTGCCCCTCATTCACTGGGTCAAAAATGAATTGGAGCTCAGACCAAAATGTAGTAGGTTGCTCTGGAGATGCCCCTCAGTATAAAGCACTCTGTCCCTCAATGGCAAGCTATGGTGTTTCAGCTGGTTTAACTCCAGCAGATACCTCCACCCCATACTGTGGTATCTTAGTTCAATAACAACAACTTACATTTATAGCAATAATAATAATCCTTGCATTTGATATAGTTCCTTATCACGTCTTCGAGCTATCTCAAAGCGTTTTATAGACTATACTGTAAAGTGAATTGAGTGTTATAGAGCCCTTCACGTCAGACGACATCTCCAATCCTGGCGAGGGATTTGGACCCACAACCAGTCTCAGAGGCCTGAGAGCTGCTAACCTAGTCAGCTGGCACACGATACAACAACAACAACAATATTACATTTATATAGAACCTTTCATATTAGGAGGACGTCCCAAGGTGCTGTAGATAGACCTTTACATCAAACTTTTATGACAAACATTCTGGTGCATGAACTATCAGTGTAGAACCATCGCACTACTCTCTATTACTGGTCTCCCAATGATCTGCCCTGTAACCTTGTCCTATGCCCCGTGGAATCTCTGAAACTGGTATCAGGAATTATTGCTCAGCCTCACATTTACTGGAATATCAGTGATCACACCTTCATTTATTTCCTCACCTTTGTCCTGTCCCACCATATTACTGTTAAATTACAGTCATATTCCTCAGAGCTAATGCTGACTCTGTACAGTAAACGTGAAAGTGAAAGAATGTGTTGGGAGTTTCCGTGCTGGTAAAAGTGCTACACTAAATATGATTGATTTTGGACAATCATTCAACACTTTATAGGATCCCAGCAATTTGACTGTATTTATGTCAAATAGGAGATGCTAAATGTCTGACTGCCAATGATTGGGCGGGAAGTGTGGGGGACCTGAGGCAGGCCGGTGTCCGCTGATCGGACGCTGCAGAGAGGCTGATAAGCGGTTAGGAGGTCGGTGAGGGTAAGGGGGAGGAGCAAGACCATGAAGGGCTTTGAAGCTAATTTTGAGGGTTTTGTACTCAATTCTCTGATGGTTGGGAAGCCGGTGAAGCTGGGCAAGAACAGGGGTGATTGGTTCGTGGAGCCTAGTGAAGGAGAGGACATGAGCTGCAGAGTTCCTAATATCCTGCAGCTTGTGGAGGGAAGAGTTGGGAAGTCCAGTGAGCAGGCAATTGGAATAGTCAGGCCGAGGCATAGAGAGTAAGGAAAGTAGCCTAATAATAATAATAATAATAATAATAATCCTTGCATTTGATATAGCGCTTTTCACGTCGGGAGGACGTCCCAAAGCGCTTCACAGAACACACTGTAAAGTGAATTGACTGTATATTTGTGGGCGAAGGCGGCAGCCAATGGCGCACAGCAATGTCCCACAAACAGTCGTAGATTGAAAATGACCAATTTAATTTAATTATTGTTGTTTTTTTTGTTTTTTTTTGGAGGGATTATTATTAGGCTCTGTGTGGAGTAAGGAAACTTGCCCCGCCCAGAAATGGAACCAGATCCTCTCACTTACGAGGTGAATGCTCTAACTAATAAATTACAGGACTCCACAAACATCAGTTCTAGGAAAGCTATTGGAATAAAGTAAGGGATAAAGTAAAGAACACTTGGACAGGTATAAGATGATTAAGGAAAATCAGCATGGAATTATGGAAAAGTGCAGGTCTTGCTTGACATACCTGATGGAATGTTTGAAGAGGTCACATTAGTGGTGGATATGGGATGGTCAATGTTTACATTGATTTTCAGAAGGCATTTCTGATATAGTTCCACAAAAGAGGCTGTGGTATGTTGTGAGGATGGCAGCAGAAATGTGGTAGTTTAATTTAGTAAAGTGCAAGGAGGTTCATGTTAGATCTAAGAATGAGTAGATACATTCTTGACAGATAAAGACTTGGCAGATTAATGAACAAAGGAATCTTGGTGTTTCCGTTCAGAAATCTATCAAAAATAGCACAAAGGTGCAGAAGGTAATCAAAAAGGCTAATGTTGGCATTTATCACAATGGGGCTGGAATATAAGAGTCAGGAAGTGATGTTACAATTCTATAAAATGCTGGTGAGACCTCATTTGGAATATTTTGTGATATTTTGGACACCAAACCCTAGGAAAGATATATTAACCTTTGAGTGTGCAACGTAGATGTACTATTTTGGGCAGGTCAGCCAGGTGTTTGACACGTATGGAAACCTATCACCATGCTTAAGAGTATCCAAACCAAACTAAGAATTCTATGTGTAGAGTCACCTGCAACAATAAAATAATAATACTTGCATTTGATATAGCACCTTATCACATCTTCGAGACATCTCAAAGTGCTTCACAGAATAATGTGTAAAGTGAATTAACTGTATATTTTGTGGGTGAAATAAATAAACCACATCTGTAATGGGTTCAATCAACTTATCTACTTTATTAATCGATAATAATGGGAAAATCTCAATCAAGTACAGTGAAATACAGTGGTAACTTTATATGAATATAGTGGTGACTGACTCAAAAATTATGGTATTGATTGGTTATCTCCTCTGGGAGAGTGGTGACTTGCTTTTGCTAGCTTCTTCAGGCTTCTCCACTGAAATTTTCTAAACTTCCATTCTTATACCCCATAGTTTACAGGAGCCAGAAGCTGTCTGACCCCATTAGAATTCAGTTAGATTGTCCAACTATATTCACAAACTGGATCATCCAATCACCTTTCCATTCGTAGGATATGTACATACATCACATACATCGCCCTAAAGCAATTTGTTTTTTTTTCATATTCTGATAATGAGTGGGGGCGAAGTTGAGGCCAAATGATAATAATTCTACTGTGACCCCTAAGGTCATAAAACCTTTCCTTAAGAACACAAAATTGCATCTTATTTTCTTGGGATCGATTGTTGGGCTCCTACTCTCACAGAATGATAGAAAGCATTTGGTGCTAACAGCTTTTGTCCTCATTAGCACATTCCAAATAACAACAACAAATTGCATTCAGATAGTACTTTTGAATGTTGGGAGGACGTCCCAAGGCACTGGACATAAATTGTTTGTGGAGCAGGCAGGGCCTGCAAAGCGGAGGGAGTGGACAGGTTGGTGCAGATTTAATAGGTTGTAAACGTAGGGAGGAGCAATACCACAGATGGCTTTAAAGGTGAGGACCAGGATCTTGAATTCTATCCTCTGGGGGAAGTGGAACTAGTGAAGCAGGGAAAGGATGGGATGATTGGCCCTCAAAGCAGAGAAAACTGTAATGGAGGACATGGAGGCAGGGGGAGGGAAGACTTTGACAAGCATTGTCTCTGAACTGTGGGCAGGGCGGAAATCAGACCAAAGGGGATCAAGAAGGGAATGGAATAATGTTTAATATTTAATATGACTCTGAGAACAATCACTCCCTCACTCACAGGGCTGCCCCTCAGTGATGCATGGGCTTTTGTCTCCTGCTGTTTGGGTCACAATCATGTATTGTACTCCTCGTCCAGCTTATCTAATGTAACCTTCATGAGATCAGCTTTCTCTCGGATCATTTTTGCAGCTTTCTTTTTTCTATTTTGTACTTAACCACATTTCTGATCAGCGAGGTGACTTCTCCCAGCAGGGGCAAGCATGACAAAGTGGACTTGGCAGCAAATTGAATACCTTTTGTGATCAGCTTCTTGATCCTCTTCCTTGTCTTCCCGTGTTTCATGTTTGACTCCATGCTGCGGCTCACCTGGAAACAATTATCTATTTCTGTAAGGGCTGAGCTACACTCCTTCACAATCTCATCAAGTTGTCTTTTCTTATTTTTTCTTTTGAAGGACGATCCGACACGAGCTGTGAAGTTAGTGACATTGCCAGCGATGACCATCCCAGCCCCCGCAGCCGTGAGTCCCAACGATGCCCCCAGGGTAAAAGGAGCAGCGAGTGCTCCTCCGACTGCAAGAATCCCTCCAACTATTTTCACAGCAGACCCCACGACTTTGGCAGTGTTGCTTCTATCTTGACACTTGTCAATATCATCGGCGATCTCTCCTATTGATGTATCCCCCAGTTTGTTGGGCGGCACCCGCAAAGCGTACTAACCACTAAAGAGTCAATCGCGATTAGG
>NW_024704742.1:8386441-8582052 GCF_018977255.1 Callorhinchus milii | reverse complement strand
GGAGATGAAAGATGGATGGAAAATGGATGAGATACATTGCAAAGGGTCGGCGTTAGGACATATAAAAGAAGGGGGCTTGCTGAACTCAGGGTTACTCTTCGCCTTGTATGTCATTAAGGAGGTACATACCTGACCCGAGAGCTTCGCCTCCAGGTCAGGGTTGTTTTGCCTTTGTAAATTAACTTTGAATAGAGATGCTGGTGTCACAGTTTAGTGTCAGGCTATTTTCTATTTCTGAATATTGCGACATTTGTCATATTCTGGTTAGTGTAAATTAGGCATAGGGTTTAAGGACCAGTAATAATAATAATAATAATCCTTGCATTTGATATAGTGCTTTTCACGTCAGGAGGATGTCCCAAAGCGCTTCATAGAACACACTGTAAAGTGAATTGACTGTGCATTTGTGGGCGAACGCGGCAGCCAATTGCGCACAGCAATGTCCCACAAACAGTCGTAGATTGAAAATGAACAATTTATTATTGTTTTTGGTTTTGGAGGGATTATTATTAGGCTCTGTGTGGAGTAAGGAAACTTGTCCAAGGTTTCGCCCTCTGCCTGGAATTGAACTCAGGTCTCTCACTTGCAAAGCGAGTGCTCTAACCACTGAGCTACAGGACTCCACGAAAATGGCAATAATGGGGCAGATGGGGTGGGGGGACATGAAGAAAGTTGGTGTTTGTTGGGCAAAGGATTGGCTGAGCGGTGAGATGGGGTCAGGGCGGGGGGAGGTGGGGGCAGGATGAAGGACAAAGAGAAGTTTCTCACTGGGGAAAGAGGGAGTTTTCTCTGAGGGAACTGCACGTCTCTTCACTTGGTATCTGACCTCGTTCTCCCCCACGCACACCCCGCGGTGGCTGAGGGAGGCTCCAATCGTCTCTCCTCAATTGTCCTCTCTCTGCTCTCTCAGTCTTTAGGTTTCTCTCTCTCCCCCTCTCCTCTATTTCTTTTTCCCTCCCTCCCTCATGCTCTTTCTCTCTCTATCTCTCTGTCAATCACTCTCTTCTCCTCCTCTCAATCACTCTCTCTGTCCTCTCTCAATCGTGCCCCCTCCCCACTCTCCCCCCTCCCTTCTCTCGCCACCTTCCCTTCTCTGTCCCCCTCCTTCTCTCTCTCTCCCCCCTCCCCCTCTCTCCCCGCTCCCCCTCTCTCCCCCTCCACTCTCTCTTCCCCTCACTAACCCCTCCTCTCTCCTTCTCTCCCCCACCACTCTCTCTTCCCCTCTTCTCGCTACCCCCTCCCCTCTCTCCTTCTCCTCCTCTCTCTCCCCCCCCACCTCTCCCCACATCCACTCTCTCCTAATCCCCCTTCCCCTCTCCGCCTCACTAGCACCCCCACTCTTTCTCTCCACCCCTCTTCTCTCTCGCTCTGTCCCCTCTCTCCCCCTCCCCACCCTCCTCTCTCTCTCCCCTCTCCCCTCTTTCTCCCCCTCTCCCATTCTCTTCTCCCCTCTCCTTTCTCTCTCCCTTCCCTCTATCCCCTTCCCTCTCTTCCCCTCTATCCCCCTCTCTCCCCTCTATCCCTCTCTCTCTCCCTCCCTCTGTACCCCTTCTCTCTCTCTCCTTCCCCTCTATCCCGCCCCCTCTCTCTCTCCCCCCTCTCTCTCCCCTCTCCTCTCTCTCCCTCCCTCTATCCCCACTCCCTCTCTCCCCACTCCCTCTCTCCCCGCCCTCACCACTCTCCTCTCTCTCTCCCTCTCCTCTGTCCCCCCTCCCTCTCTCTTTCTGTCACTCAGCTGAGCGACTCTGGCAGCAGATAATGGCCACTCAGGGGTCACCATCTATCACCTCCTCTGTGCATCCCCTCAAGCCCCCTCTATCCTCAGATCAAATGCCAAATGTGAAAAGGTCCTTGACTTCTTTGCCTCAAAGATTGAAAACATCTGTGTGCTTGCCTGCATCGTCCTCCCACCCCTTGTCTTTTTCCACTCCACCCAGACCATCCACACTATCTTCTCCCTACAACACATCTCCTGCCGCTCTCCTCCTCATACTCCTTTGTCCCCATTTCTCCCTCCTCCCTCTCAACAACAATCAATCACATGAAGTTCACCACCTGCTGCCTCGACCCCGTCCCCACCCAGCTGCTGGTCACTCCCCACACCTCTCCCCACTGGTGGCTGACATGGTGAACCTGTCTCTATCCTCAGGCTTGTTCCACTCCCCCTGAAAACTGTTGTTGTCACACCCCTCCTCAAAAAATCCTCCCTTTATCCCTCTAATCTCTTACATTACCATCCCATGTCCAAGCTACACTTCCTTGCCAAAGTCCTGGAATGCATTGTTGCAGATCAACTTCTGTCACACCTCTCCCTCCACTCCCTCCTCGAGCCCCTGGTTGTCACCCTGACTGCCCACAGCATAGAGACAGCACTTGTCAAAATCACAATTGACATTCTCTCTATCTGTGACCAGGGCTCCCTCTGCCTCCTCATCCTCCTGGATCTCTCTGCCGCATTTGACACAGTTGACCATGCCATCCTCCTCCAATGCCTCTCCTCCCTTATCCACCTTAGAGGGACCTCACTCGCATTTTTCAAGTCCTATTTAACCAACTGCCTCCACTTCATCTCGGCAAATGGTTTCTCCTCCCACCCTGTCCAGTCACCTGTGGGCCCGAGGGCTCCATACTTGGCCCTCTTATTCTCATCATGCATAAGCTCCCTCTGCAGATGTGGGGTAAACTTTCACATGTATGCAGATGACACACAAATCTACTTTGCCTCCTCCACTATCAACTCCAGGTCCACCGATGTTTTATCAGCTTGTGTGGCAGACATCAGGGCCTGGATGAGTGCAAACTTCCAGAGAGGCAGAGAGGACCTCCTTCCTCCACCTCCTCATACTTTGCTCATATCCAACCCTACCTTACCCCAAATGCAGCCGAAATGCAACATGTGTGATATGAGAAGATGCCAATATGTGGAGTAATGGATTATGAAGAGTTAATTCTCTGAAAAAGAATTTTGTATTTGAAGCTGTCGTCTGCTGTTACTTATTGTATATTGTAGTTTAACCAGCCAAGGCTGATATGATTAATAACCAGATGGGTGATCTGAGCTGATATCTGGGGCAGATAACCAGGATATGTGCAAGTGTATAGAGTAGATGAGTGGCAGTGAAGCAGGGCAGAGAGGCAGTGAAGGAGGGCAGAGGGGCAGTGAAGGAGGGCAGAGAGGCAGTGAAGGAGGGCAGAGAGGCAGTGTAGGAGGGCAGAGGGGAGGTGAAGGAGGGCAGAGGGGCAGTGAAGGAGAGCAGAGGGGCAGTAAAGGAGGGCAGAGAGGCAGTGAAGGAGGGCAGAGGGGCAATGAAGGAGGGCAGAGGGGCAGTGAAGGAGGGCAGAGAGGCAGTGAAGGAGGGCAGAGAGGCAGTGAAGGAAGGCAGACAGAGAGGCAGTGAAGGAGGGCAGGGAGTGCAGAGTGGCAGTGATGGAGGGCAGAGTGTCCATGATGGAGGGCGGAGAGGCAGTGAAAGAGGGCTGAGGGGCCGTGAAGGAGGGCAGACAGACCGCAAAGGAAGGCAGAAGTGGTGAAGGAAGGCAGAGAGGCAGCGAAGCAGTGCAAGTGCTGATATCCTGTTGCTGCAGTAGGGCAGTATCCTCCACTCCGACAGCTACAGAGCCTGGGCTAAGTGCTGGTCTCCTAAAGGACCCTCTGTTTGGTCCGGGAGTAAAGATAGCTGCAGCTCTGGAGTGATGGTCCTACTGCAGAGAAACTCATTATCATTGACCATAAGGAGGTGGTGGGGGGTAGATGTCTAGTGGTGGACATGTTAATAGAGTTGCTCCAATCAGGTTCATTAATGTGTGTACCCTGACGGGGAGGAAAGAGGGTCTGGGCTGCTCAAGATGCTTTCTCCGTCCTTCATCACATCTAGGCCAGTCATTCCAAGTAAGGATTTCAATTGCATCTTAGATCCAGCAGGACTAACGGGAAACTGGATGTCATCAACAAGCTTCTCCTAAAAGTGGCGAAGGACACGTGGTTATGTGACAGCTTTAAGGTCCCTGCACACAGTGCACCAAAACCGTTTATGTTTTCCAGGCCAGATGGGTCTTTTTTTTTGCGTATCGATTTCCTGTTCCCTTCGAGAGATCACGAAGTAGAGAGTGCAGATGTCCCGCTGACGTCCTTTATGGACCAGCGCCTCCTGCAGGCTAACCTGCAAGTCTGGGAAAGCTGTAGGATTGATAAGCGGGCATGGAAGTTGAACGTGAAATTAATGACCTGGGAAAATGCAAGCCAAAGCCTTAACGGATAGGGTGGTCTTAGCTGGACAAGTGATGGGGAAAGCATGTCATACTGTCCTATCAATGGAAAGCTCGGCGGTATCAGCTGGTTAGACTCCATCAGTACCCCAACACACACTCTGGGGGCCCCAAGCATTGGATTTTGCCAACCTGTTCCTAATACTTTCTGGAGTTGGGAAAGCACCAATCTATCTTTGGAATTTCCACGTGTAGGTAGGCTGCATGGAATTCTCTGTTTGGTTTCGATACTCTTAAGCATGGTGTTGGGTTTCTGCATGTGTCAGACACACAGCTGACCAACAAAAGTGACTGAGGAGATGGAGAAAAATGTGGCCAATGTCCTGGTCTCAACCATTCTTCCTGGACAATGTGTTCCAGTTGTTAATTACCCTCTGGGTAAAGACAAATTCCTGATGTCTGTCCTGAAGTTGTACTTTACATCTCCAACCCTGTCTCCACTTGTTCTACTGCCTTAAAGCATTCTAAAGTATTGATCTGGGTTTACCTTTTCAATCCCATTTAAAATGTTACACACCTCTATGAGTTCTCCCCCTGAGTCGTCTTCTCTCAAGACTGAGCCTGAGCTTGTCTAGTTATTGCTCACAGCTCATTCCTCTAACACATTGATCAGCCACATTGCTCTCCTCTGCACTGTCTCTAGTGTCAGGGCAGTCCCTTTATGTCACAGTGATCAGAGCTGTCTGCAGTATTCAAGGCCTGACCAGAGGGTGATGTCTGGGGTCTGAATCCCACACCAGGTCTGTGGTGGTGGTATTGACTGAATGATGAGAGATAATAGAACAAGAAACAACAATCAGACAGAGTTGGACAAAAGATAAAGTGAAGTTAGGAAAGTTAGGGAAAGGATTCTCAGAACATGGAATGAATTTCCAGCAGTGTCTGTTGAAGCAGCATTGATTGTGGTATTTTGAAAGACAATTTAATAGGAACATATGAAGAGCAGGTGTTAAAGGATATGGTGAAAGAGCAGAGGAGTTGAGTAGATGGCTTTGTTGGAGTAGTGCAAACCCACACCCATATAGTTATTGACCCACAATTTTATGACTGTACGTACCAGTACATCCCATCAAGATCTGCATCTGGTAAATAAGTAGTGCAAAAAATATAACTGGTTATTATCTGCAACTAGCAGAGTGAACAGACACAATCCTGACTGATACAGTGACCACACAGGAGGGAATGTCCTCACCACTCGCGGGTAAACAAAGCGATCTCCCCTCGGCAGCGACAGGAGCAGAGCAGCAATGTGACAGCTCTACTGCTGTTAAGGTTTGGCTTCTTTCCTGGCAAACACAGTGAGTCACACAGGAGCCGCGAGTGGGGAAAACTCAACATAACAGAGACTCAGAGACACAGCAAGAAAGAGAAACTGACTGAAAGAAGCACATAGATACCACCCCTCCCCAACACACACAGGCACACGCAGTCACCATAGTTGGTGGAATTTAAGTGAGTGTGAAGGTGGGGGTAAGAGGTTCAATGTGATGGGGTTTCAGACAGTGGGGTTGTGTTTGATGGCTCAGGGCTGCTCCTGATTCTGAGGGATGGCAGGTGGTTGTTATCTTATTCGGTGCAGTGGGCGCAGGATTGGAATAGAAAGTTAATATTGCCATCAATTCCAATCACTAAATTACTTGTTTTGGGTTAATATTAATAGGTTCATATTTTAATAAAAATAATAATCCTTACATTTGATTTAGCACCTTATCACGTCTTTGAAATGTCTCAACACTTAACAAAATATACTGTAAAATGACTTGACTGCATATCTTTTAGCGAGACATGGCAGCCAACTACTCACAGCAGTGTCCCACAAACAGTCATGGATTGCATGACCAAATTATTATTTCTTTTTGAAGGGATTATTACCCTCAGAAGAGCAATCCGCCCTGCCCGGGAATCAAACCCAGGTCCTCTCACTTGCAAGGCGAGTGCTCTAACCACTGAGCTACAGGACTTTCCAATTTTCATCAATTCCAATAGATTAATTACCTGGTTTGAGAATCCCTGCCATTATGTGAACTCTTTCCTGTCGTTGATGATATTTCTGAACAACCTTTGGAAATAAAGAAAACCAATGTCAATCCAATCACTCTATCCTCAGTGACAATAACTACAGTCATTCTGATCACATCTTATATTTAAATTTGAATTTAGTGTGTAAAACAATTCATCAGTGATCAATGGGAAGGGTGTGTGTCCAGAGACAGATAAACCTCTCTGTTTTCAAAAATGTTGCATTCCATTCCAGTTAAACATCTCTGGAATTTCCATGTGTAGGTGGGATACATGAATTCTCAGTTTGGTTTAAAGAGTTTTAAGCACGGTGATTGGGTATACACATTTCTTTTTGGTCAGCTGGGTATCTGACACATGTTTATTTAAACAGGATGCTCACTCTCACTCTAGGCAGAAGAAACCTGCTTTGTGCATTGTTGGCTGCCGCATTTTGCCCACAAAGTACACCGTCAATTCGCGTTATAGTATATTCTGTGAAGTGCTTTGAGACTAAGATATGATAAGATGTCAAATCAACTGCAAGAATTATTATTATTATTGAACACTGAAGATTACATATTAACCACCAGTTTAGATAAATCCAGCCAGCAGCAGGTAAATGGATATGAGTGTTTGCTGGTGACTTCAGGGCCTCGTATCAACCTAGAAATCAGAATGTTTTTATAATAATCAATATATATCTGTGATATGGGCACAGAAAAATAGCAAAACAAAAAATTAGGAAGGCAAAGAGGACATAAAAAAGACTACTGGACAATATTAAAAGTAAGATTTTTATGATTTTTATGAGTATTTTTCCTCCTCTATCCAGAATACACATCCTACCCATCACTGCAATCTGGCCTCAAATACTCTGCCTGGCAAATGGTTTAATTAACCCTCTGGTAAATAAATATTTCCTGCTTTCTGTCCTGAAATCGCCCTCTGCAACTCTGAACCTGGGAGCTCTTGTTCTGTGGTTCCAAAGGTTTACTTTCTCAATCCCACTTAAAATCTGATCTCAATAACTACAGCAAAACACTTCTCGATTTGACTGGATATTTTGCGCAGGAGCTCGGATGCTGCCTGAAAACAGATTAAATTGCAATGCTGCGCTGGAACTGACATTGTGATACATTAACAAAGTCACGCAGGATGTTTTCTCCCTCTCCCCTCCAAAAGCACTGATTGCTGCTGTATTAGACTTCCCTGAATCCCACAAACTGCAGATAAGCGATCTGTTAGCCATGGAGGGGATCAGCTCATGTTCCCCCCACCGAGCAGCACTGCATCTACACTTGATCATGTCATAAATGACACATTTTCCAGATATGGGGCTGTGTCTGGGAATCCCAATACAGACATCTCACCCTGTCCTTGTGCACAGCTTACACCAGGGATAAATCCTCGTCAGCTGAAATCCTCGTCCACACCTTTAATATCCTCCTTGCTGGTCTCCCCAGCTCCACTACCCACAAACTACAACTACTCCCAAATTCCACCTCCTGTGTACTCGTACACTCTAAACTCTGTACCCCCATCACATTGATCCTCCCCAGGCTCCACTGGCTTCCTATCACACACTAAAATCCGTACCCCCATCACACCAGTACTCGCTTGGCTCCACTGGCTTCCTATCACAGAGTGGATCAACTTTAAGATCCTCACACTCGTTTACAAATCCCAACACCCCCAGCAACTCCTTACCTCTCCAATCTGCTTTCTCCGCACTTCACTACCTGCTGCCTCCGCTCAGCTGCCTCCGGCCTTCCCGATTGTCCCTCATCCCCTCCTCTCCACCATTGGCGGACACACTTTCAGGCACTACGCACCGAAACTTGAACTCTCTCTGCAATCCCTCCACCACTTTCCCTCCCTCCCCTCTTTCAGATCACGCCTGAAGACATTCATGTAAGAGCTTGGATCCCCAGCCATGCTCTTGTCAGGTCCAGTGAGTTTGCCCCCGGCTCAGGGTCAGGCTCTGCCACTGTGAAGCGCTTCGAGACACTGCCCTGTGTGAAGGTTGCTGTGAAAATGCAAGTTGTTGTTGTGCAGTCCAGTTCCTGATCTACGAGGCAGGGAAATAGCAATTAATATAGAAATGTAAAAACTCCAAATATCATCATATCAAAGAATATTATTATCATTAAACAGCTTTTTTGCTGATTAAGTTTGTTTTATTTGAAGCACCTGATCGACAACACAGGCTGCAGAAATATCACCCAGTCCCCACCACACACACACACACACACACACAGCCTCCCTACATACACAGTCCCCCCCACACACATACAGCTCCGCCCACACACATAGTTCCGCCCACACACACATAGTTCCTCCCACACACACAGTTCCCCCCACATACATCAGCAGACACATACACAGACCCCGAACACATAGATCCCCCACCCACACACAAACAGCCCCCAAACACACAGCTCCCCAACAATTACACCCGCACACAGTCACCGAGGCAAGGAGGCCAATCTTATACTGTGGGTGGGGGGCCGGGCAGTCTTATACTGGGGGTGGGGTGTCTTACACTGGGGGGGCATGTCTTACACTGGGGGCATGACTTACACGGGTGAGTGGGGAGAGTTGGATCATCAGAGGACTTCACTTATAATAATTATAATCCTTGCATTTGATATAGCACTTTTCACGTCTTCTCAACGTCTCAAAGCGCTTCACAGAATATGCTGTAAAGTGAATTGACTGTGTATTTGTGGGCGAAACACGACAGCCAATTGTGCACAGCAATGTCCCACAAACAGTCGTGGATTGAAAATGACCAATTTATTATCGTTTTGTTTTGGAGGGATTATTATTAGGCGTGTGGGGTAAGGAAACTTACCCAAGGTTTCGCCCTCTGCCTAGAATTGAACCCAGGTGTCTCGCTTGCAAGGCGAGTTCTCTAACCACTGGGCTACAGGACTCCACATAAGGAATGTATTTCTTACACAAGGAATGGAGTTTGTTTTGGGACAGCCACATGCAGAAACCCATCACTATGCTTAAAATTACCCAAACCAAGCTGAGATTTCCATGCATCCCACCTACACTTAGAAATCCAAGAGATAGTTTGTTGGAATGGAATGCGCTGGAGGGATGCATTCTGCTTACCTAATTCTGGAGAGCGTTAGGCGCAGGTTTTCAAGAGGCAAGACTTGGAGAACTCAGAGTGTGTGTTGGGTAACTGCTGGAGTCTAACAAGATGAACAAATTTATATTGCTGTCCGGCAAGCTTTCCCGCTGCTTGTCCAGAAGGACCACTATACCTGTTAGGGCTTTGCCTTGCAGGGTTAACAGGAGCTGAGAGGACTGACTCCCTGCTCTCAGTGACTAGTCTGCCCTTCCAAGTTCTGCTAATGAGTCAGGCTGGGCTGTCCTCAGCAGTGCCCTGGAATACTGCGGACCCACCTGACTCAGGAACCAGACAAGAGACAATCACAGAGGGTCGGTTCAATTCCAACATTTTAGTACCAGGCCATGTCACCTTGGAGCCAGTTCAGCTCTCAGAAGACACCACTTACCTCCCCACAAGAGGGATAGTCCGAGGCCATGTAATTGGTGAACATCAGAATGGCAGACCACCACTGTCAAAGGGTTTCGCTCCACCTTTGAAGTTCTGTTTTTGACATGTTCCAGTCTCCCATAAGGAACAACAGATAGTCAGAGAACCATTGCGTGATGCCATCTCGCGAGATTCCCATGGCCTTAAGGCTCCCCTGGCACCCAGCACCCTGCAGCTTCTGAAGAATTTACACTGAACCGTAGGCCCTTCAACTACCTCGTATCTGTGGAAACACAAGTGCTGATCAGCAAGGAATGGAATGTTGTTAGGAGCCACATTAGGGACCACAATACTACTATGTAAATAATCATTTCACTTACATCAAAAAATGTGATCACTCCATCCATGACTATTTGTACACAATTGGCTGCCGTGTGTCACTCAAAGTTGACCAATATCCAGCATGTCTCCTCCCAATGTCCCACACAAGGTTACAACAACTTCCTTTGACTTGTCCTCAAATGGTCTGAGGTGCCAGCCTAGTCCTGTGTCCTGTGGACTCTCAGAGATTGGAGTCCAGGAATTATCTCAGTTTCTGCTCAGCCTGACATTTATCACTCTTATTTATTTTCCCATCTTTGTCCTGTCCCACATACCTTATATTTAAATTACAGTCATATTCCTCAGGCTACTGTGAATAATAATAATCCTTTCACTCACATAAACTTTGTACTTGAACGCTGCTGCGTTTCACCTACAAGATATACATTCATAGATTCATAGATTCATAGAATGTTATGGCACAGAAGGAGGCCATTCGGCCCATCGAGTCTGTGCCGGCTCTTTGACAGAGCAACTGACTTTTATTAACCCCACTCACCAGCTTTCTCCCCATAACCCTGCAAACCTGTCTTCTCCAGATACCTATCCAGTTCTCTCTTAAAATTCAATTCACTTTACAGTATATTTTATGAAAAGCTTTGAGATGCCTCAACGATGTGATAAGGAATATTATTATTAAAGGCTGAAAATGACTTATTATCCACCGGTTTAGATCTTTCTTATCACAACTTCGAGACTCCTCAAAGCGCTATATCAAATGGAAGGATTATTTTTATGATAAGATCATGGAGCATGGAAAAGCAATCCGCCAATCAACTGACCGGGTTCTTACTTACTGCTCGGTGAACAGATGTATGTGGACTAAGGGAAGTTGTCCAATGTTTCGTCCTCTTGTTTGCAAAGCGAATGCTCTGAGCATTACGCTACAGGTTTTTAATAAACCTGAAGACCTTCCTCTTCGATCATGCCTACAATTACCTTCCCCTTGCCCCTGCCTCAGCCTCATGCTCCGCCATTGTTAAATGCTCTGAGACGCCCCCCGGCTTGGAGGGTACTATAAAAATGCAAGTTGTTGTTGTTAAAGACTCTCCACAAAAATTCTTAAGGATTCTTAGAGAAACTACGGATGAGATAGTATATATACATCAAAGAACTAAGGAAGGACAAGAATGGCCAATGTTATATCTATTTCGAAAAAAAGTTGATAGAGCTAATCTAAGAAACCACAGGCCAGTCAGCATAATGTTCGTTGTGGGCAAAATATTGGAATCTATTATAATAACTAGTCATCTGGAAAAAGGGAATACATTTGCAAGCAGCCAGCATGAATTTAAGGTTACGTTTGACCAACATATCAAATTCTTTGAAAATGTAACCAATAAAGTTGGCAGGAAATGCAGTTGATGTAGCGTACCTGGATTTTCAGAAGAGCTTTGATAAAGTGCCACATGAGAAGCTCATGCTAAAATAGGGTCATGTGGAATCATGGAAGAGGTAGCAGAATGTATTGAAGAGCAGTTCGGAAAGCGAAAGCAAAGGGTAGGAGATAAAGATATCTTCTCAAGCTGGTGAGAGTTAGGGATTGGTGTTCAGCAGGGATCTGTGTAAGGGCCGCTATGAATTGCCTTACACGTAAATGATGTGGATGGAGGTACAAGAGGTGTGGGATCAAAATTGCATAGGACACCAATCTGGGGGCATATTAAATGGGGCATAGTAATTAGGAGCATGGTAATGACATCCATTGTGGTTAAAAGTTATGGAGACTCTTATTAACGATAAAATCATGGAGAATCTGGACAGAGATAAAATCATAAATGATAGCCAATATGGGTTCATGAAGGGAAGGTCTTGCCAATCTAATGTACTGGTTTTCTTTGATGGTGTGACAAGGGAGCTTGGTAAGGGTAAGGCTGTGCATGTTGCATATCTGGATTTCAATAAGGCCTTTGACACAGTTCCCCTTGAGAGGCTGGCACTGAAAGTAAAGAAAACAGGAATCAGTGGAGGTATATTACAATGGATACACAATTGGTTGGCTGGAATAACCCAGAGGGTGGCGGTACAGGGAATATCATCAGACTGCGAAAATATTACCAGTGGAGTTTCACAAGCGTCTCTTTTGTTCAATGTTTTTATAAATGATCTGGAACTAGGAGTCACAAACACAGTGGCTAAGTTTGTAGATGACACCAAACTAATGAAGGTGATAGATTGCGAAGCTGAACGAGATAGGTTACAGGAGGGTTTGAACACACTTGTGAATTGGGCAAATTGGTGGCGAATGAAATTCAATGTGGAGAAATGTAAAGTACTTCACATGGGAACAAAAAATCCATTAACACCCTACAGAACACCTACTCTCCCGTGCCTCCACCATAGCATCAGGCAGCCAGAGTAACCCAGATTCTGAATGCAGTGTTTATGAAGATTGCATCAACAGTCGAATTTCTGTGTGCATGTGTAGTAATAGATACGTAAAGATGGTGGTGGTGAATAAAATAGTGTCCTGTCATCCTGGATCTCTCCCAGAGGTGTGCCAGTGTAATCCCAACAAGATCACAATTCTGATTGACAACTCGTCACATCACTATGTGGGATGGTGCTTCTGTAGATTTGATGCTGTATTTCCTTACATAATATTCACTACAGTTAAAATAGCTTCTTGTGGATACTTTCAGATGTTTTAGTGTGATATGTCACAATATCTAAATGAATAATATTATAAATGTCTTCATAAGCTGTAACAGAGAAGGTCACACAGGGATCCAATAATGACAAGTTCTGGGATTATAAATGTACAAAGTAGATTGGTGAATTTTTTGTTTTTTTCAGCCAGACGTCTGACGCACAGAAATCCATCACCATACATTACCCCATAAATCCAACAGATTGAACGACCTTCAGTGCAGCAGATTCAGTTAGTAGGAAAGGGAACATGTGAGAAGCAGATGGAGGGAGGAGTAATGAGGACGACGTGTTGGGAAATGGTTGGACAATCAAACGTTCTTTCTAATGTGGTGATAAGTCACTTCTGCAACTTTGCTACCAGGTGATGCTCTGATAGGAGTTGCTGTATTTCGCATCCGCTCTTGTCACAATTGATTAGTTGGTGCCAAAGCCAACCAGAACCACACAAAGCAGCCAAACCCATTGTGCATGTTGATTTTCCATCATTGAAACCTGCTTCGGGTTCCTCTGCCCCTCCCCACATTGCACAGTGGAGAGGCCTGGGCTGCCCAATTGATTCACTTTCCTATTGCACTATAATTTTACTTGGACGTAATAAGTTTATGAGTATGTTCTCAGGGATGAATGGATACAAACAGGAAAGACTGGACAATTTGGAACTTTTGAAATTTGTACAATGCCTTTCATGTTGGGAGGACATCCCAAGGCACTGAACAATCAATGTATCGGACCCGAACTGGGGAGGGTGAACGGAAGGGGGGAAAGATGGGTAAACAAAGGCACGGTCAAAGAGGAGGGTCTTGAGACGGGTCTTGAAGGAGTAAAGGAGGCGGAAGGCAGAGTGGGTCATGCCACAAATGTGGGATAGAAAGGATATTTGAGTGTCAAACTAGATGCCGAAGTTCCGGACTGGCTTAGAAAGGTGGAGTGCATATCCTTGAATGATAGCACTACATTCAAAGACCTGGAGATATGCCGAGCACCAGCATTGCTCACCAAGCTCGCCAGTGACCTGACTGCGATATTTCAGAAAGTCACCAGCTCCTGCCTCTCGGGCAAGCCACCGCACATAACACCCAGAATGACACACAGACAGAGAGAGTGATACACACACACACACATTACAGACGGTGGGGAAGACACGCACACTGACAGACAGCACGACAACAGACAATATCAGCAGTGTGGGTGGTGGTCATGGTCACTCTCCAGCGAGCAAAGTCCCCTCTGGAGCCGTGTACACACAGAGGTACCAAAGAGCAAGGCCAAGCAAACAGTTGGCAGCAGTGCACACAGAGGCCAGGGGCAGAGCAATCTTCACCCAGGTTATGAGCAACAATTCAACAAGCCGGGGTTCTTTCACCTTAAAATAAGACAACTCCGAGGGAATCTCATGGAGGATTGAAAATGTAAACTCAGATTGATATTTTAAGATGTATTTGACAGTACAACAAGAGGACACAGGTTCAGTTATGTGAAGGAGAATTTCAGTACAAACACCAGGAAGTTTTTCTTTATACAGAGGGTAATTAACGACTGGAACAGATTGCCAGGGTGGCTGATTGGGGCCAGGACACTGGACCAATTTAAAAGCACCTCTGTGCTGTGATGACAGTGGATTGTTTTCCTGGAGGGATGAGATCAGATGGGTTTGAAGGGTCTTCTTCATCTGTGGAATCCTGTAGCTTAGTGGTTAGAGAGACGTAGGTTCATTTCCCACCAGAGTGAAATCTTGGGCAAGTTTCCTTACTCCACAGGCCTGATAATAATCCCTCAAGAAAAAAAACAATAATAATTTGTTCACTCAATCCACGACTGTGTGAGACACTGCTATTCACAATTGGCCGCCACGTTTCGCCCACAAAATACACAGTCAATTCGCAGTATATTCTGTGAAGCATTTCAACACGTCTCGAAGACTTGATAAGGCGCTTATCAAATACAAGGATTATTATTATTATATTATATCTGAACCCATGATGTGATTCTGTGAACCTCTTATAACTCGGCTGCTGCCTTCGCTTGTTGCTGTGGCTCTCACAGTGCTGGATGACGTGACTTGCTTCCCGACTGTAACCAATGAAGGTTGAGAAGTTTTGTGATAAACTCGCTTTGTATGGTCTCCAGTTGTTACTTTAAAGAACACATTTTCACAAAGCACCTCTCACATGACAGCAACCCAGAGCGCTTGACAGTGGAGTCGGGCGGAGATGTCCGTAGTAGTGGCTGAAATACGGCTACTGATTTTGGATCGGTGAGCACGAGGTTCAAGCAGGAGTCCAGAGCCAGTCAAAGGAAGACAGCGGGTAGTGGGTTGGAGAGTAAGGAGGTTAGAGATGGAGGGAGGTGCCAGGGCATGACGGTATTTGAAGTGTAAGGATATTGAAATCGATCCGTTGGGTGGTAGGGAGGCAGTGGAGCTTAGCTAGAACTGGTGCGATGGGGATACGGAGTTTAGTGTAGGTGAGTATTTGGGAACCATCGCTTAATGAGTCTCAGTGGATAAACTGGCTCCAAGGTGATATGTTTTGCAACTGCATGTCAATATTAAGTCTCTGTGACAGCCTCTGCAGTTTCTGAGCCAGGCAATGCAGACCAGTCAATGCAGATTTGGCTGAGTTGAAGTTCACTGGTTTTGGAGCAAGGAAAGACCAGCGAAGGGAGCATTAAGAACTTCCAATACTCACGGATTCCCTTGGCTTAGATACTCTCAAGCCAACTGAGAGTTCCATACATGGAAGTTCCTGTTAATTGGAATGGAATACACACTCTCTCCCTGGAGGAATGCATCCTGTTTACCTATTTCTGGAATTTATTATACACAGATTAGCAAGGCCAAAGCTTGGGACACCAGAGTGTGGTTTAGGTAACTGCTTGTGTCTAACCAGCTAAAACCGCATAGTTTGCCAATTGAGATCAATGCATGGCAAGCTTTCCCACTGCTTGTCCAACTACAACCACTGTAGCCATTAGAGTTTTCGTTCACAAGTCCCTGACTGGTCTGCTCTTACAAGTGCAGATGAGCCAGTACTGAGGACCCGCCCCTCTCACGAACCACACCAGAGACTGTCACAGAGACTCGATTCTGACATGTATTTGCCAAACATGTCACCTTGGAGCCAGTTTAGCCACTGAGACTCATTGAGCAATGGTTCCACCAGTTGGAGGTGAGGAGCTTGAGCAGCAGCTGCTTACCTCTTGCAAACCAATGAAGGTGGATTCCTGGTGCTGGATGTACGAACAGTTGTTCACAAACTTGGTAACACCTTCCAGCAGCTGTCGCCCCAAGCCTCACAGTTTCCTGATCAGCTATCTGGCGGGCACCTGCCTTCAGTGTGGTGGGAGCACCTTTACAGAACAGCTTGTGACATGCAAACCACAATGAAATCCAATGCTGTTACCAAGGTTACTCAGCACCAGCTGCTTAATCCTCTTATGAGGGGCTTTGGCAAATAGACATGTCCTCTGTGAAGCCAACTCCACCTCCTGGTGCTTAGTCACAGGGCAGTGTAGGACAGAGCCCTCCATCCCTGCAGCCACTTCCCATGTTTGCCACAAATCTACCTCACTGTTTGTCCTGGAATTCATAATTGGGCAGAGGAAGCCTCTCCACTGCATATGCAGGAGCTCAGATTGATAAAGGGGAATTGTTTACACACAGGTCTTATTTGCTGCAAGATTGACCATGCAGGTGCAGCACGAAATATCCCCAGGTGAGTTTGCCTGCAACACAATATCATCACAAACAGAAGCCAAAATCCTGTCCGAGAGGTCTGGAGCAGACAAACAAAGTTCTTCCTCGATGTTCCATCCAATAGGATGGGCTACAATGGGCAGCATTGCCTTTCACCCCTTTCAAGAGGGATGGGCTCATTGAGTCCACTTTGACCCATACATGTATCTCTGAGCTGGAATGCACATTCTGGGTAAAATTCAGAATTTGGCCATTATTTCAATGTTTAATTACAAGGGTTTCATGTGGCACTATGTCGAAAAGAAGTTGTTGAACAACGGGGCTGGGTTTCCTTTATCCTTACAGAGTACTGTCATCTTATACAAAGCTACAAAATGTCCCAAACAAACCTTACAAGAACAGAAGCCAACCTATTCCTTCCTGATCAAACATGAGCCTCTAAAGCTTGCCATAACCGTGCAGTGATTACCAAAAGCACCACTTTAAGAGCCACTGAAATCGGTGAGAACCCTCTGTAGTTCTCGGGCTCACTAGGATCACGGTTCTTGTGGATAGACACCACAATTGGTACACTGTGTGTGTGTACCTCAGAGAGAATCATGTAGACCAGGCTGATACCAGAGATACGAGGTCTAGCTATGAGGAGAGTTTAGAGAGATTAGCACTCTACCCTTTACTTGGTAGTTCTGTCCATATTATCTTTCACTCTCAGCATTTCCTGGATCTAATACAAGTTACTAGTCAGTTCCTTTCATTTCAATTCTCACCTTTGAGCTGGTGACCTAAGTGACGCCTTTCAGTGAGTTACATATTTGCTGAACACTGAGTTGTTCAATTAATTGTAACTCACTTAGAATCCACCCAACGAGAAACCTGCCAGTCAGTCATCCAGTGACTCAACCAGTGACGATCAATCCATATAATACTTGGTATATACAGAATATGGAACATTTATTGTTGCTGCTTCATACCAACAAAGTGACGGCAAAGTTACAATAACCGAAGGAGGAAGATTTGAGGTGAGATTGAAAGTTTCATACTAGCCGTGTGGCAGGGAATCTGGGAATAGATCAGATTGTCTGAAGAGCTTTTGCCTGAACCTGTTTCTATGAACTCAGCCTAACTGTTCCCAACCACACCCTGTCCCATACCTTTGGGTTCATTTGCAGACATTGGCTCTGGTTTACTTTGCTGTCTGAGCCACTATCTTGGTCTTCGTGTTTGTCTTTGTGTGTGCTCAAGGCTGGACTATTGTACTGCTGTGTCTTCATAGTGTGGTCATCCGCACATTAAAGCATTAACATGTTTAAGTCTGTTTCTCTCTATCATAGTGAGTGAAGGTTTCTCTCTCTCCCTCTCTCTCTCAGAGAGTGAGTGAGGATTTCTCTCTCTATCACATAAAGTGAGTGAGGATTTCTCACTCTCATAGATTGAGTGAAGGTGGAATTGCTGATATTCCAGTAAATGTGATGCTTGACTATTGCACTGTTGTGTCTTCATTGTGCGGTTAAGCACACATAAAAGCATTAACATGTTTAAGTCCTGTAGCAAAGGGTGAATAATTGAGTCTTTTGACATGGATTGCAGTGGTTTATAAAACGAATTCTTGATTTGAAACAGCACCTCATCACGACAAACATCTCAAAGCGCTTCCCAGAGGTTTCCTGTAACATGTAGTGACTGGATGTGTGCACAAACATGAAAGCTGCACAGCAATGTCCCACAAACAGCCATGAAGTGAACAACCAGTTTTATCTGGGGTATTGCTGGCCAAGACACCAGCAGTGAAATCATTCTGCCTGCAAGGTCAAACGGCATAGAGTGGAGTGCAAACAACAACAAATTACAATTGTTACAAAACAACAAATTACAATTGTATAGCGGTTTTCACTTTGGGAGGACATCCCCAGGAGCTGGACAGTCAGAGATTTGGATCCAAGTTAGGTGGGGTGGAGGGCAGGGAGGGTAGGAGAGTGACTGAAATCATGGTCAAAGAGGAGGGTCTTGAGAAGGGCCTTGAAGGAGGCAAAGGAGGAAGCGAAGTGAAAGGACTGTGGGATAGAGTTCCAAAGGGTGGAGGCAGAGAGATTGAGGCGGATGAGGCGGGCCTGGCCGGGTGGGGGATGTGGAGCAGGCCAGAGTCTACTGAGCGGTGGGAGCAAACAGATCAATGTGGCCATTTGGTTAAAGCCAAGTTTCAATTATATAAACAAGATCATAGAAAATCCGTACTGCAAAATGATGTGTGTGACGGTTTCTCTCCATCACAGACAGTAAGTGAGGCTTTCTCTCTCTCTATCACAGACAGTGAGTGAGGGTCTCTCTCTCTCTAACACAGACAGTGAGTGAGGGTCTCTCTTACTCTATCACAGACAGTGAGCGAGGGTCTTTCTCTCTCTATCACAGAGTGAGTGAGGGTCTTTCTCTATCACAGAGTGAGTGAGGGTCTTTCTCTCTCTATCGTAGACAATAAGTGAGGCTTTCTCTCTCTCTATCACAGACAGTGAGTGAGTGTCTCTCTCTCTATCACAGACAGTGAGTGAGGGTCTTTCTCACTCTATTACAGACAGTGAGTGAGGGTCTTTCTCTCTCTATCACAGACAGTGAGTGAGGTTCTTTCTCTCTCTATCACAGACAGTGAATGAGGGTCTCTCTCTCTATCACAGACAGTGAGTGAGAGTTTCTTGTTGCTTGGAATCCTATAGCTTAGTGGTTAGACCACACCCCTTGCAAGTGAGAAGACCTGGGGTTGATTCCGGACAGGGCAAAATGTTGGGCAAGTTTCCTTACTCCACGCGCCTCTGTTTACCGAACAGTAAGTAGGAACCTAATTGTTAGTTGATTGGTGGTTTGCTTTTCCGGGGATAGTAATCTCTCAAAAAAAATACATATAATAAGAATTTGGTTTCTCATTCTACAACTGTTTGTGGGACACTGCTGTGCTCAATTGGCTGCCGTGTTTCACCCACAAAATATACAGGCAATTCACTTTGCAGTGTATTCTGTGAAGCTCTTTGAGACGTCTC
Source organism: Callorhinchus milii (assembly GCF_018977255.1). Classification (NCBI taxonomy): domain Eukaryota; kingdom Metazoa; phylum Chordata; class Chondrichthyes; order Chimaeriformes; family Callorhinchidae; genus Callorhinchus; species Callorhinchus milii. The sequence continues at coordinate 8,562,518 of NW_024704742.1, read as the reverse complement.
AGAGATGTGATAAGGCATTATATCAAATGCAAGGATTATTATTATCATCACAAAGAGTGAGGGTTTCTCTCTCTTACAGAGAGTGACTGAGGTTATTGCTACCCTGTAATCCTCTGCCACCCAACCAGACTGAAGACATTTGTAAACCACTAACAGTCTGCACCATCTCCCCTCTGGTTTTGCTCTACAAGTGATGATGAATCCTGTGATTTCTCAATATTTAATTCCTATACTTTTTTTTAGTAGTTTCTTTCTTGATCTTTATCCCAAGTAGCTGTTCCTCATTTCCCTGTTTATTCTCTATTGTGGGAGTACCCCACTCCTAAGTGAAAACAGAGACAAAAACACTCAGACAGCTCTGACATCGCCACCTTATCCACCACCTATTTGTCACTCGATGGCTCAGCCCCCTCCTGAAATTTCCTTTTACTTCTAGCATGTTTATAAATATCTTTAAAAATCCTTCCTTTAATATATATAATATATGTTGATGATAGAGGATTATTATTGTACACAGTAGCATTAGTTCTAAGGTATATGATTGTAATTTAAATGTAAAGAAGATGGGACAGGACAAAGGTGGGGAAATAAATGAAGGTAATAAATATGAGGCTGAGCAGAAACAAAGATAATTCCGAGACTTCAATCTCTGAGAGTCCACAGGGCACTGGGCTTGGCTGCAGCTCAGGGGATTTGATGATAATGATGATATTGTGCTGCTGGCGGATTTACCTGGGGACCTTCTGCACTACACCTGCCATCATGAACACTGGGCCAACTGGTGGAACATGGTGGTGGGTGCCCCCAAGTACAGAATCATAATTCTGCACAGCACAAGAGAAGACATTGAGGAAATTGATTGCAAGATACATTGATTCTTATCAGTACTTCAGGGTCGTGGTGGACACCAACTTGAGCCTGGACATTGTCCTGATGGAATGCACTGAGAAGTAGCGAAGGGCACTCTGGACATGTTCATCCCTCTTCAAGGATAGCCAAGGTCCCAATGCAGGTCAAGACTTGTGTGCAAACAATCCTCCTGGACCTGAGCTTCCTCCGACTCATTTGCAAAGTCCAGGAACAAGCAATGAGGTGCATTTGTGGCAAACATAGGAAGCAGCTACAGGGAGGGGGGGCTCCAACCTACACTGACTTGTGACTAATTACTCTGGATGCGGGAGGCTTCTCAGCAGGCACGTGTATTTGCAAGACCCCTCACACGAGGATCTGGATTAAGCAGCTGTTGCTGAGTAAGCCTGGTAGGTGGCATCAGACTTGGACCTTAAAAATATCAGGCAGGTACGTCACAAGCTGTCCTGTAAAGGTCCTCCCACCACACTCAAGACAGATACCCAATAGCTGATGAGGAAACTCTGAGGCTTAGGGCGACAGCTGCTGGAAGGTGTTACTGTTCGTGACACATGTTCATATCTCCAGCGCCTGGACCCCACCCCAATTGGCTGCAGAGAGACCGGCAGCTGCTGCTTAAACTACACACCTCCAACTGGTGGGACCATCTCTCAGTGGGAAGGGACATGGCCCGAGCTGTGGGCAGGAAGATGGTGGCAAAGCTCTCACACATTTCATGCTGAGCTGTGTTGCCCTCCACGAAGCTCATAAGGAGTACCTGGTACCTACTATCCACCTAGTGAAGCTCAAACACACACTTGTCGGATGTCGAATGACCAACTTGTGACTATCAATAACTTGCATTTATAACACCCCTCCCCTGGTACTATCCTACTCAGGGGGAGGTAAGCAGTGTCTCCTTGTAGCTGAACTGGTTTAGACTAATTTGGCAGTGGGAGGGGAACCAGGATGTAACATCAGAAAGGAGAAACAAGATTCACAAAGGACTGGACCAGACAAACAGCATTGGGACTAAAGAGTATCTCAGAAATAGGAGGGATCAGACAGGGGAGAAAAATAAAGCAGGCTAAGGGATTTTTGGACTGCATGTCTGTAAATGCACGGAGTGTGACAAATAAGGTCGGTGAGCTGCAGGCGCAAGTTGTCCCAAGGGGTTATGATGTAGTGGCAATAATGGAGATCTGGCTCAAACAGGAGCATGAATGGAAGCTTAACATTCCTGGCTGAGAGTGGGCTACAATGGGTAGCCTTGCCTTCCACCCCTTTCAAAAGGGATAGGCTCACTGAATCCACTTTTGACCCATACCTGTATCTCTGAGCTGGAATGCACATTCTGGGTAAAAAGTATGGGTCAAAAGTGGATTCAGTGAGCCTATCCAGGATTTGGCCATTATTTCCATGTTTAATCATGACGGGTTCATGAGGCACTAGGTTGAAAGGAAGTTAATGAACGCAATGAGGGTGGATTTCCCTTATCCTTATGGAGTTCTGTCATCTAATACAAAGATACAAACTGTCCCACACATTCCTCACAAGAACAGAAGCCAGCATATTCCTTTCTGATCAAACATGAGCCTCCAAAGCATGCTATATATGTGCAGTGATCATCTTTCACTCTCAGTATTTCCTGGATCAAGCACAAGTTGCTAGTCAGCTACTTCCATTTCAATTCTCACCTTTGAGCTGGTGACCTAAGTGATGCCTTTCATGTTTCATTATCAACTTTGCTTCAGTTATAAATCTTTATGGAGTCACATGTTCATTGCTGCAGCCAACCCTTGTTGGTTACAGTGACAAAGAAAGGAGTGGTGAGTTATATTTTTGCTGAATATTGACTTCTTGAACTTATTGAAACTTCACTTAGAATCGTCTCATTGTAAACCTGCCAGTCAGTTATCCAGTGACCCAGCCAGTGACCATCAATCCATATATAATACCTGGTGCGTAAACGGAACATTTAATGTTGCTGCTTCATACCAGCAAAGTGAGGACAAAGTTAAAATGACCGAAGGAAGAAGATTTGAGGTGAGATTGAAAGTTTCAGACTGGATGTGTGGCAGGAAATCTGGGAATAGATCAGATTGCCTGAAGGACTTTTGTCTGAACCTGTCTGTATGAACTCAGCCTAACTGTTCCCAACCACAACCTGTCACACACCTTTGTGTTCAGTTGCAGACATTGGCTTGTGACTCTGGTTTACTTTGCTGTCTCAGCCATTATCCGGGTCTTCATGTCTGTCTTATTTGGGTGCTCAAGGCTGGACTTTTGCACTGTTGTGTCTTCATTGTGGGATTATCCACACATTAAAGTGTTAAAATGTTTAAGTGCTGTTTCTCTCTATCACAAAGAGTGAGTCAGCGTATCTCTATATCACAGAGAGTGAGTGAGGGTTTTGTCTCTCTCAGAGAATGAGTGAAAATGGGATTGCTGATACTCCAGTGAATGTGAGGCTTGACTATTGCACTGCTGTGTCTTCATTGTGCGGTTATCCACACATTAACATGTTTAGTTCCTGCAGCACAGGGCGGATTATTGAGTTTTCTGATTTGGATTGCAGCAGTTTATAAAAATGATTCCTGTTTTGATACAGCTCCTCATCATGTAAAAATATCTCAAAGCACTTCCCAGAGGTTTTCTGTAAAGTGTAATGACTATGTGCAGACAAACATGATAGCTACACAGCAATGTCCCACAGACAGCCATGAGTTGAACAACCAGGTTTATCCGGGGGATTATCGGCCAGGACAGCGGGAGTGAAATCATTCTGGCTGTAAGGGCAACAGACATAGAGAGGAGAGCAAAGCCATCTGGTTAAAGCTGTTTTAATTATAGTGAATTGACTGTATATTTTGAGGGCATTGGATAAGGTGCCACACGGGAGACTGGTGGAGAAACTCAGAGCGTATAGAGGGAAATGTGGTGGTTTGAGACGGAAAGGTGGTTAAAGGACAGGAAGCAGAGAGGGGGGATAAAAGGATATTTCCCGTTTGGCAGCAGTTAATTAATTGCATGCCACAGGGATCTGTACTAGACTTCTCCTTTGTTCCCTATATATTAATGACCTTGATTTAGACATAGAGGGGATGGTATCAAAGTTTGCGGGTGATACCAAGCTGGGAGGTGTAGAGGATTGTGAGACTGCAGATGGAAACCCAAATATACAACATCCATAGCATTGCCTTTCTCTACATTTGCAGTTATTACTTCAAAAGTATATTGCAGTAAATTGGTCAAACACGATCTGCCTTTCACAAATCCATGCTAATTTTCCCTAATTGACTCATGTCCTTCTAAGTACTCGGTAACCTGGTCCCTTATTACTATCTGCTACCCACAACTGGCATCAGGATCACAGGCCTGTAGTGGCCTCTCCAATCCTCTCCCACCCTCCAATCCTCTCCCACCCTCCAATCCTCTGCCAAACTGAAGACATTTTTAAATCACCAACAGCCTGCACCATCTCCTCGCTGGTTTTGCTCTACAAGCTGTGATAAATCCTGTGATTTCTCAAAATTCTCAATATTCTCTATCATTTTTTTAGTACATCTCGTTTTTGATCTTTATGCCAAGCAGCTGTTCCTCATTCCCCTTTCAGCTCTCATGTGTGTGTACCCCTCTCCTCAGTGAAAACTGGGTCAAATACACTCAAACAGCTCTGCCATCTCCTTCTTATCCTCCACCTATTTACCACTTGTGTCCCCCATGGCCCAGTCCCCTCCTGAGCTTTCATTGATTATTATCAAAACACTTTGATTTCTAGGATGATACGTGGCCCTGAAGTCACCAGCAAACACTGATTGTCATTTACCTGCTGCTGGTGGGAGTTACTTAAACTGGTAGTTAATAATTAATCTTCAGTGTTCAATGTTCAAGTATATTAGATGTTAATGATTATTGCACACAGTAGCATTGGTTCTGAGGAGTATGACTGTAATTTAAATGTAATGTAAGTGGAACAGGACAAAGGTGGGGAAATAAATAATGGTGATAAGTGTGAGGCTGAGCAGGATCTGAGATAATTCCTGGACTCCAATCTCTGAGAGTCCACAGGTCACAGGACTAGGCCTCAGGATATTTGAGGACAAGTCAAAGAAAGTTGATGTGACCTTCTGTGGGTCACTGGCGAGGAGACATGTTGAATATTGATTCCTAACTACATTCCATTCCTTGTATAAGAAACAACATTTTAATGTTCTGAAGTTACATCTCAAAACTAGAAACAGCCAAACCAGGCTGAGAAGCTCTGGGCATTGCCCGTCCTCTATTCCTGCTCAGTGGGCAACATTTTCATAGCCAAAATAACCTTTCTGATTATTGCAGTGAACACTGTCGTGGCTCAATATGAGTGAACACTCCAGGGAGAGAGTCTGCATTACATTCTAATAAATGGACCAAAAACACCCGGCTGACCAAAAACAATGTGTAAACACATCACCATACTTAAGAGTAGTCAAACCAAACATGGAAATTCCCAAGATGATTATTGGAATGGAAAGTGCACTCTCTCCCTGGAGCGATGCATTCTGTTTACCTAACTCCAGAAAGTAATAGGCGCAGGTTGGCAAGAGCCAAGCCTTGGGGACCCCAAATTGTGCGGTGGTGTAACCTTTGGAGTCTAACCAGTTAAAACCACATTGGGATCACTGTGTGTCAAGATTTCCCGATGCTTGTCCAGCTTGGACCACATTGCACATTAGTGCTTTGGCTGCAGGGTTAACAGGAGCTGAGTGGGATGACTCCCTACCCCCAGTGACTGTTCTGCCTTTCCAAGCCCTGCCGATTTGCCAGCCAAGCTGGACTGTCATCAGCAGTGACCTGGAGTATTGCAGACCCACCTGCCTCAGGAACTAGATTAGAAACTGTCACAAAGGGTGGGCTCGATTCTGACAATCTGATGCCAAACAAGTCACCTTGGAGCCCGTTCAGCCTGACGGAGACCTTGCTTGTTTGACATTCAACAAGTGTGGGTATGAGCACTCACTGGGTGGATGACAGGTACCAGGAACTCTCTGCAACCTTCTTTTTCCTATTGACTCTATTCAAACCCTCAACATTGTGTCCACCTCTATCACATCCCCTCTCAATCTTTTCAGCTACAATGAAATTACTTTCTGGAATTAGGTAAGGGAATGTGTCTCTCCAGGGAGAGAGTACACATTGTATTCCAATAATCATCTTGGGAATTTCTTTGTTTGGTTTGGATCCCAATGATTGCTAATAAATTGTTTTAAACATTAAATTCAAACTGAAATATAGGATGCGATTGACATAATGATCAGAATGTCTGTGGTTATTGTCACTGATGATGGGGAGAGATTGGATTCACATTGGTTTTCTTCTTTCCAAAGGCTGTTTAAAAACATCATCAACGTCAGGGAAGAATTCGCACAATGGCAGAGATTTTCACACCAGGTAATTTATCTATTGGAATTGATGACAATATTAATTTTCTATTGCAATCCTGTGCCCACTGCACCGAGTAAGATAATAACCTCCTGCCATACCTCTGAATCAGAGACAGCTGTGAGCTGTCAAACCCAACCCCACTGTCTGAAACCCCATCACCCTGAGCCTCTCTCTCCACCTTCACACTCGCTTAAAATCCTATCTCTTCGATCGTAACTTTCATCAACATTCTCAAACTCTCCCTTCAGTTCCTCCTCAGAGAGAACAACTGAATCATAGAATTTACGAAGGAGGCCATGCACTGGCTCTCAGAGCGAGCTGTTTATTCAATCCCACTGCCCTGCCTTATTTACAAGTCTCAATCTCTCTCTCTCTCTCTCTCTCTCATAATATCGCTGACTAATACCCTCTGGAAACCCACAATGGACTCTGCTTCTCCCACCCTAGTTAGCTGGAGTTTCCACATCTCAACAACTCTCTGGGTAAAATAATTTCATCAAAGCTCTTCTTTCATTCTTCTTGTGACTATCTTATAACGAAGGATCCTGATCACCTACTGCCAGCCAGTGGGAATAACTTCTCCCTATTCACCCTATTTAAACCCTCACCATTGTGCCCACCTCTATCAGCTCTCAACCTTCTCAGCTCCAGTAAAAACAGACCCAACATCCCCAATCTCTCCTCATAACTGAAGCCTCTCATCCCTGGGATGATTCACGTAAACCTCTTGCACATCCCCTCCAAGGCGTTATCAAGCTACCGGCCCATCTCCAACCTCCCCTTCCTGTCCAAGGTCCTTGAAAGAGTCATCGCCTCCCAGCTGCGCTCTTTCCTCTCCACCCATTCATTATTCGAACCCCTTCAGTCGGGTTTCCGTGCTGCCCATAGCACAGAAACTGCCCTGGTCAAGGTCACTAATGACATCTTGACCATCTGCGACCAGGGCTCCCTCTGCCTCCTCGTCCTCCTCGACCTATCGGCCGTATTCGATACGGTCGACCACGCTATCCTCCTCCACCGCTTGTCCTCCCACCTCAACCTTCAAGGCCCTGTCCTTGAATGGTTTAGGTCGTACCTCTCCCACCGTCTTCATTTTGTTTACACAAATGGCTTTTCCTCCAGCCCCTGCACTGTCTCGTGTGGTGTCCCTCAGGGCTCTGTCCTCGGTCCCCTCCTCTTCACCCTCTATATGTTCCCCTTTGGTGACATCATCATGGGGTTAACTTCCACATGTATGCAGATGACACCCAACTCTACCTTTCCTCCTCTACCCTCAACTCCACGACCACCGATGTCCTGACAGCTGCCTGTCCGACATCGAGTCCTGGACGAGAGACAACTTTCTTCAGCTCAACATGCGCAAAACTGAGGCCCTTCTGATTGGCTCACGTCAGCGCCTCCGCACCTCAGGCGCTGACAGCATCAGCATCCAAGGCTGCACTCTCCACCTCTCAAAGCCGGTCAGGAACCTCGGCGTTTTGTTCGACCCTGAGCTGTCCTTTCTCCCTCACATCCGCACCACAACTGGCACCGCCTTCCATCACCTCCGGAACATCGCCAGACTACGACACTACCACACCCCTCACGCTGCTGAAACTCTGGTCCACGCCTTTATCACCTCAAGGCTGGACTATGGGAACTCTCTCCTCGCCGGCCTTCCCGGCACCTCCCTCCACAAGCTGCAGGTCATTCAGAACTCTGCAGCTCGTGTACTGTCCCGCACCAGGCTTCGCGACCACATCACTCCCACCCTCGCTCGCCTCCACTGGCTCCCCATCCCCCAGAAGATCGAATTCAAGATCCTCATCCTCACCTACAAGGCCATTCATGGCCTTGCTCCCTCCTACCTCTCTGACCTACTATCCCCCTACTTACCTGCCCGTACCCTCCATTCCTTTGGCTCCGGTCTGCTCCACATCCCCCGCCCCAACCGCCCTACCATCGGTGGCCGGGCCTTCAGCCTCTCAGCCCCGAGGCTCTGGAACTCCATCCCCCAGTGCCTTCGCCGCCTCCTCCCTTTCCTCCTTCAAGGCCGGTCTCAAGACCTTTCTCTTCGACCGTGCCTTCAGCTCCCCTCACGACTCTCTATCCCCTCCTCGCTCCCTCCCTTCTCTCCCCTCACCCTGACCATTTCCCCCCTGCTCGGGTCCTGACCCAACTGTACAGTGCCTTGGGACGTCCTCCCGACGTGAAAGGCGCTCTATAAATGAAATCTTGTTGTTGTTGTTTTTGTTAACAGCCTTCCTGATGTAAGGGTCCCAAACTGAACACAATCTCCAACTGTGGCCTCACCAGTGTTTTGTACAAACTCAGCTTTATTGCTTTACTTTTGTAGAGTTATACAGACTGTACAGCACAGAAACAGGCCACTCAGCCCAACCAGTCTATGCTGGTGTTTATGCTCCACACAAGTCTTCATGCGCTCCTTACTTCCTCTCACACCCTCTAATCCCCTCTCACTGATGCCGGTCTGGCTTTCTCTTAAGTTACCATAAGTGCAACCATATGATTCACTCATCAATTCACATAGTGAGTTCCATAATCTCTCTGCGTGTGGGGGACAGTGACTGTGTGTGTGGGGGACGGTGTCTATGTGTGGGGGGACGGTGTCTGTGTGTGTGGGGGATGGTGTCTGTGTGTGGGGGACTGTTTCTGTGTGTGTTGGGGACAGGGTCTTTTTGTGGGGGAGAAGGGAAATGGTGTCTGTGTGTGTGTATGTATCAGTGACCGTGTTTGTGTGTGGGGGGGTCATGGTGGTTCTGTGTGTGTGGGGGCTGGTGTCTGTGTGTATGTGGGGGAAGAGGAGGAGTTGGGAACGGTGTATGTGTGTCTGTTCCAGTCATTGTCTCTGTGTTGCTGGCAGTTCACAAAATATGCCGGCGATTCACATTACAGTATATTCTGTAAAGTGATTTGAGAACTTTCAACAAAGTGATAAGATGCTCTATCAAATGGAAAGATTATTACAATTATTATTATTAATTTTTCTGTGCCTCTGAGTCTCTGTTATGTTGAGTGTTCTCCACTCGCGGTTCCTGTGTGACCCACTGTGTTTGCCAGGAAAGAAGCCAAACCTTGACAGCAGTAGAGCTGCCACATTGCTGCTCTGCTCCTGTCGCTGCTGAGGGGAGAACGCTTTGTTTACCCGCGAGTGGTGAGGACATTCCCTCCTGTGTGGTCACTGTATCAGTCAGGATTGTGTCTGTTCACTCTGTTGGTACCAGATAATAACCAGTGATAATGGCTCCTGTTTCTCCCTTGTTCAACAGACACAGTCAGTGACACCGGGGACAGGTACGTACAGATGTGAGGCAGCTGCTGAATACACTGCCGGATATTGTGAATGAATCAATCATTCTCACATGGCTCTGTCTGATTGATTCTTTATCTTATTTCTCTCTCCATTCCCCTCCCTGACCCCACCCTGGCTTTGAACACAAGCTTATAAAACAGTGCAGAGTCCTGAGGTGCTGGACAGCTTGAGCACTGAATGATAACAGTCGGGGCTAACAGTCTGATCACACCGCTCCCTGCTGAGCTGATGAATGATGCTGAGATGATGATGTCAGTCTTGTTTAGCGCAGGAACCAGGCAGTGCAGACAGTGAGCTGGCCGGCTCTGCACATTAATAATGACAATAATAATAATAATCCTTGCACTTGATATAGTGCCTCATCATATTTTCGAGATGTTTCAAAGCACTTCACAGGATATACTGTAAAGTGTAGTAACTGTATTTCGTACATAAGACGTAGCAGTCAATTGCGCACAGCAGTCTCCTAGAAACGTTTGTGGATTAAACTAATCCAGTGTTCTGCCCTCAAACTCCTTTCTATTCCAGTTGTTAACTATTCTCTGTGCAAAGAAAACTTCCAGGTGTCTGTCCTGAAATTACAACTCTAAACTTGTATTAAATGTTATTTGCCAGTTACCAGCCCATGTGCCACCATATCAAAGGATTAAGGCAGAGACGTGGATGGGGAAAGCATGGGTTAATGGGATTGATTTGATAAATCTCACAGAGAAGCACAGACATGATGGTCAAATGTCCTTCCTCTGAGCTGGGTGTCTAATTGAGTTATTAATATTTACAGGATATCTTTCAAAGCTGAGGTTAAACAGAGGAAGGAGGATGTGAAGGATTTTGTCACCTTGTTCCTTGTGTGGAGAGTGTGGATGATCAGCTACATCAGAGACCTACAAGAGATCGCAGACGACATTTACTTGATTCACAAACTTGGCCCGAGAGTGGGAGTTGGCCAGAGTGTGGCTGGTGGGGCTGACAACACTGCAGCTTGTGACACGGACACTGTAACCCAAACATACGGACAGGAAAGGGTTAATGATATCATGGAACAATATGCAAAGGACAGCAGAGAAATGGCAGAGTGTTACACAAAACTCTCACGAGCAGTTCGGATCTTGAAACGTTATGGTGAGAAATCAGAAACCACATTTCCTGGTGGAGCTGACACTGAACACTTGGCTGTATTTGCTGCTGTGGCTGAAACAATGAACAAACAGGTGTCGGTGACATCCAAGGCCGGGTCAGCAGCTCAGACAAGGCTGCCTTTCATATCATCTCTGATCTCCAGAGCAAACGATGGTCATAATCTCAACCGTGGAACCAGGGCAGATGCTGCTAAACATATTCACGGTGTGGCTGAAGTGATGGAGAATGAAGTGATGGCGTATGAAGAGGTTTATAAACATCTGGAAGGTACAGTAACAACAACAAACTACATGTGTATAGTGCCTTTCCTGTCAGGTACTGCATCAATGTATTGCACACAGGACTCAGGTGCAGCCACTGAGGCAGGTTCCAGTGATATAATATTCAGGGTGGGTGCAGGAAGATATCAGAACTGTCTGTGTCTGAACAAAACAAATAATAATCTTGTGATGTGTGTGAGGGGGAGAGAGCAAGGCTGGCACAGTGTGTGTCAAAGTGAAGGGATTGCACCTCTCTATGTGAAACTTCATCAGGTGAGAATTAACACAATTACAGGTAATCCCAATGTCTTATAAACCAGCAATGGGATGCTTCAGGAGGTGCCCTTCGCATCTAACAGACAGTGGCTTCCACAGTAACATGTTTGTGTCTCTCCCTCATTGAATTTAATAGAGACTCGAGATGCACTTTTTAGAAAAGACAATGGTGCTTTATTGGTCCTAACAGCCCTTTACCTCACTTACACTGCCCGATATAAGATAAATGGTCACAACATCAAGAAAAAACAATGACTATGACACGAGAAGCTTTACCCAAAGTTAGTGAACAAAGAAAAAACAATCTTGACCTGGAGACAAGGCTCTCAGGTCAGGCACGTACCTCCTTGATGATCTAAAGGCGAATAGCGACCCCGAGTTTAACGAGCCCCTCCTTTTAACTGCTGGAGTCTACAACAACAACAACAAAATTACATGTACAGAGTGCCTTTCATATTGAGAGTCTATCCAGATAAACCCACATAGCGTGCAATTGAAAGCTTTCCCGTTGTTTGCCAGACTGGTACAACCTCACCCGTTAAGGCATTCAAGGTTAACAGGAGCTGTTTGGTTACTGCCGCCACTCTGCCCCTCCAAGTCCTGCTGATGAGCCGGGCTGGGATGAGCTGTCATCAGCAGTGGTCTGAAATATTGCGGACTCAGCTCCTCAGGACCTGCTTCAGAGACTGTAACAGAGGGTGGGCTCGATACTGACATTCTGTTGGCAAACACGTCACCTTGGAGACAGTTCAGCTCTGAAGAGACTGCACTTACCCCCTCACACACACCACACGGCAGATAGTCACAAGTTGATCATTTAACATCTGATAATAACCAGTGATAATGGCTCTTGTTTCTTTCTTGTTTAACAGACACAGTCAGCAACACCGAGGTCAGGTACGTACAGATGTAAGACAACTTCTGATAAAACTGCCTGATATTGTTCTCGTTCTCGTTTGGCTCTGTCTGAATGGCTATTTATTTAATTTCTCTCTCCCTCTCCATCCCCCACCCCACCCAGTATCAGAGATGGGGTTGGGGGGTGGGGGATGTTCCTGGCTCCACACACGTCAGTGTCAGCAGGATAGACGGACATGTAAAGTAGATAAGAAGTTTCCTGAATCAGAGGAAGTAAAGGGCAGTGGTTCCCGGAGCACAGTGAGATGTCGCCAGTGACTGGCAGGTGCCCAGGGCTCAATGTTGGGTTCGCTGCTGGTTACTTCATGGTAATGGTCTACAATTGGGGGTTAAACCCGAATCCCGGATTGAGTGGTTATTGATAACAGGACACGTACACAGAAGCGGAAGATGGTTAGATTGGGGAATTGGGCTGAGAGCTGGCAGATGTTGTTTAATGTCAGATAATTATATAAAATTACATAAAATAATATAAATTGTAATATAATAATTTGCAATATTAATTTTACTTATAAATTCTAATTATTTAATTTATAAATGTATTTATTTACATATTTAGATTGTTTATCAGATTTATATTATTATTTATAGATATTATTTATAATATAAATATGAATATTATTTATAAATTATAAACTAAATTATTATGATAGTAAATATAACAATAAAATAACATATTATTATATGGCATATTAAGGAAATCTAGAGACTGAGATTGAATAATAAAACAATCATGTGACCAACTCTTTTTAACTTCCCTCATTTCCTTTGAGCTGCTGGAAATGACTAAATACAGAGTCAAAGGCCACTGATTGAAGGGGGACAGAGAGAGAGAGACAGAGGTGCCTTCAGCCCTCTTGAGAACACACAATCTTTTTCTCCAGAAATCTGTAACGACTTTCCTCTGTGGGAAAGGCTGCCCTGACCCCACTGGGCTCCCTGTGTCTGGTGCTGTGTGTGATGTGGGCAGTAGCTGAGAGTTGGTTGTGTTTGTGTTCACAGGGAAGCCTTCCTCACTGAGATGGCAAAGAGGACTGATGATGTGCAGAGCTTTAAAGCACAGCTCCCTGACTGGAGGGAACAGGTGAGAGGACACCTGAGAGCACTGCGAGAGGCTGCGGACCACATCGACAACCTTCACAGATCAGACACAGCTCAGATCATTGTGGGCTCCATACTGCGTCCTGCCGGAGTGATACTGTTTATTGCGGGAATAATCACTGGCACAACATTAGGGGACAAAATGATAGAAAGATTGGAGTTCATACTCGGGTTAGAGCTTATGGGAGTTGTAATGGGTGCAGTCGGGACTGGTGTTATCTCTGTAGCTCGTGGCAATATCACTGCTTCACAAACAGAGAAAGTGAGAAGAGTGAATGGAATAATAGAACAATATAAAACAGACAGCAGAGCCATGGCGGATTGCTACAATAAACTAAACAGGATAATCCAATTGTTCATGAAATCAGGAAGAGACACTGGTAAAGCTGAGATGTTCTCCAGTAGCTCGGGTGTTTTTCCCCTCATTGTCGACATGAAGGCCACCCGCAGGGTAAACCCATTGAGGGCTGTTTTACAGTTTCTCTCAGCAATAGTTGTTGTGTGCGATGTGGCCTCTGCAATAATGAATATCCTTAACTGTTGCAAAAGAGCCAAGTCAGGATTTGCTCAACAAATACGAGAAGTGGCTAATATGATGGAGTCTGAGAGACGATCATGTGAAGAGTTTTATAAACCTGTAGAAAATGATTTCGTTTTTCCTTAGACCAAGTACAAACAAGGGAGGAATTGGATTAATTACCTGCCACCAAGCGGGAAAACATGCTTTGATCCCCAATCTCTGCTTCCTAACCTTCAACCGTTGTGATCAGAAATGAATTTGTGTTTAAATTATTGTTTCAGTGCAGGTAAATATGCTTATGCTTGTTAGCTAGTGACTGACTGATCTGTGGAACGACAATCAAACTTCATCAAACTGAGTTGCAGAATCTCTCTAAGTGTGACAGATGTTATGGAGTAGCTGGTGTCACTACAGATAAGATGTTAAAATATGTCAGTGAGCTGTGCCTTGTAACATGAAGAGTTAAATTGGCTGAGAAAGAAGAAGTGAATGTGTTTCTGTAGTAACAGCACAATATTGACTACCATACCCTGCCTGCTGTAACCTGCTTATTGAATCAATGTGAAGTTATATCTATTTCTGCCTTAGTAATTAAAAATAATTCTTAAACATAAAGTACAAGGTTTGGTTCCTCTCTTCATAGATTCTGATTTTGACATTTCTAAACAGAATAAGATGGTCTTTTCTCGACAAACCTTTTGCCTCAGGCTTCAACAGAGTGATTAATTCCACTGCTGTCCACACCTTCAAACCCAACACATCCACATCCCTATTCAAACCGCCACCATCCCCCATCCCACGAGCCCTGAATGTCAACCACAGTCTCTCATGCGGCACTTTATCAAACACCTTCTACTAATCCACACACACATTTACAGCTTTACCCTTTGGTTGCTATTTTGAAGACCTCTATCAATTTGGTCAAACACGATTTGCCCTTTACAGTCCATGCTGACAGCCCCTTATTCCTATCTAGTTAAGGTTTAGGAAAGATGTAATGGAGATGTTCAAAATTCTAAGAGGTTTTGATAGAGTAGATAGGGAGAAATGGTTTCCACTGGCAGATGGGTTGCTAACCAGGGCATTCAGTTGTAAGATAATTGGCAAAGAACCAGAGGGGAGATAAGGAGAAATTGTTTTACACAGAGTTGTTATGGTTGCGACCGCCAGGAAGGTGGAAGGCAAACTAGATGGATCTTGGACTTTTATCGTCTAACAGTTCTTATGTTCTTATGGTCTGGAATGCATTGCCTGAAAGGTGGTGGAAAAACCTTCCTGACACCTTCAAAGACCTGTGTATATGAAGCCCCAGGTCTCTCTGCTCCTGTAAAACTGTACCATTTATTGTATATTGCCTCTCCTCGTTCTTCCTCCCAAAATGCATCACCTCACACTGCTCAGCGTTAAACTTCATCTGCCTTGTGTCTGCCCATTTCACCAGTGTCTCTGATCTCCTGCAGTTTGCTACCATCCTCCTCACTGTTTACCACGTTCCCATGTTTTGTGTCATCTGCAAACATAGAAATTTTGCTCTCTATCCCCAAGTTCAAGTCATTCCCTGGGGGACACCACTGTATACTTCCCTCCAGTCTGAAAAACAACTATTCACCACTACCTTCTGCTTTCCCAGCCAGTTTCATATCCATGCTGCCACTATCCCTTTTATCCCATGGGCTTCAATTTTGCTAACAAGTCTATCATGTGGTACCTTATTAAATGCCTTCTGAAAATCCATATGCACTACACCAACTGCACTTCTGCTTTATTCTCTAATGTATTTTGAACATGATATTTATCATAACCCTCCTTTTTCAGTTTCATTTTAATCCCAATTTCCTTAGTCATCCAGGGAGCTCTAGCTTTGGACACCCTTCTTTTCTCCACATGGAAATGTGTTTGCTTTGCACCATAACTATCTCTTCCTTGAATGCCTCTCATTGCTCGTTTACCATTTTACCCATCAATCTTTCTTTACAGTCCCACTTGGCTACATCCCTTTTCAACTCACTGTAATTAGCCTTTTCCAGTTGAGTATCTTCACCTTTGATTGCTCCTTGTCCCTTTCCATAAATACTCTAAATCTAATGATGTTGTGATTACTATTTTCCAAGTGCACTCCTACTGAAACCTGCTCCACTTGCCCCACTTCATTCCCCAGGTCTAGATCCAGCACTGCTTCCTTCCTTGTTCGGCTGCAAACATACTGATCCAGAACGTTCTCCTGCCACATTTTATGAACTCTTCCCCATCCATGCCCTTTACACTGTTTTCTTCCCAGTCTATGTTTGAGTAATTGAAGTCTCCCATTACCACTACTGTATTGTTGGGATGTCCTCCCCATGTGAAAGGCACTATACAAATGTAATTTTGTTCTTGTTTTTATATCTTTCTGAAATCTGTTTGCAGATTTGCTCCTCTATCTTCTTCCCACTATTTGGTGGTCTATAGTAAACACACAGCAGAGTAACAGCTCCTCTTCTGCTCCTTAACTCTTACCAAGGATGGGAGTGTGGGATGCTGTTGCTGTGTGTTGCCGGTGTTAGTCCTGGTCTTTCCCAACATTTGAAAAGAAGTTCAGAATCTCTTTGTCACAACACATCTGAAAATGAACATTTTTACTGCACTCCAGAACCCGGGATGGCTAGATCCCTTTTCAACTCACTCTTATTAGCCTCTTCCAGTTGAGTAGCTTTACTTTTGATTGTTCCTGGTCCCTTTCCATAAGTACTCTAAACTTAATTATGTTGTGATCACTGTTGTCCAGATGCTTTCCTCCCCACTCCAGTCTGGTGCCCATTCCAGCATTGTCAAGCAATCTAGACGTCCCCCTGACATGACTGTAAATATAAACTGTATTGTTACACACCTCAATGACTTCTACAAGAGAACATCGGCTCTTGAATTTGCTGAGAGAATCGGCTTTCATTCATTCTGTGTGTCACCACTACATTGTGCTGCTGGCTCCAGCGTTGTCTCCACAAGGATCTGAAACCCTCTCCCCTGTCTCATGCTGTAAACTATGAATATTTAACTACTTCCCGTTATTCCCTTCCAATCAAGGAGGGAGATCTGAGTGATGGGGAGCTGGGTGGGTGGGTGGAAGGTCAATGTGGTGCCTGAAAGAGGAAGAACTGTATGCAGGTAGGAGCAGTGGGGGCAGAGGGAGAAGGTGGAGAGAAGAGGTGAATCATTTCAGTTTTGTCCTCAATGAACTCCTCATGTTTGGAGCTGGAGATAGTAATAATCCTTGATGTAAAGCAACTTATATTGTCAAGACATCTCAAAGCGCTTCACAGGATACACTGTGAAATGGATTTATTGTGTATTTTGTGGACAAAACACAGCAGATAGCTCATACACAGCCGTGTCCCACAAACAGGCATAGAGCGGGTGTATATAGCACCTTTCACATCAGCCGGAGGTTGCAAAGCACTGGACAATCAGAGATTTGGACCCGAGCAGGGGAGTGTGGGTGGATAAAGGAGGGTGGATGATAGGAGGGTGGCCAAAGGCACGGTCGAAGAGGAGACATGCCTTGAAGGAGGTAATGGAGGGAGAGTGGTGAAGGGAACCTGGAATGGAATTGGAAAGGTGGGAGGAGAGAGGCTGAAGGCCCGACCTGTGATGGTGGGTCAGGCCGAGTGGAGGTCTTGGATTAGGCCAAAGCATGCTGAGTGGAGGGAGTGGACAACTTGATATGGGGTCAGCAGGTCACAGAGGTAAGGAGGGGCAAGGCCATGGAGGACCTTAAAGGCGAGGACGAGGATATTGAACTCTATCCTCTGGGGGATGTGGAGCCAGTGGAGCCAGGTGGGGGTGGAGGTGATTAGGTCACAGAGCCTGATAGGGAGAGGACACAACCTGCAGAGTTCTGGATGATCTGCAGCTTGTGGAGGGAAAAGTTGGAAAGGTCAAGAAACAGGGAGTTTGTGTGGTCGAGTCCAGATGTTATGAACCCGTGAATGAGGGTTTCGACGGCCTGAGGGGTGAGGCAGTGGAGGAGCCGGGCATTGTTGCGGAGATGGGGGAAGGCAGCGCGGGTCATGGTAGAGATGCAGGAGAAAGGACAGTTGAGGTTAAACAAGCCAAGGTTCCTGACTGGCTGAGTGAGGCGTACTTCACTGTAAAGTGCAGTAACTGTGTGTTTGTGGGGGATTATGGGATCAGAGCTGATAGCTCCTGTGAAGAGGCAGCAGCAGGACAACAACAACATGCAATTATATAGCGTCCTTCACGCGGGGTGGGGTCCCAGAGCGCTTACAGACACAGTGGGCTGAATGGCCTGGTGCACTGTAACTGGCCGTGACTGTACATGTGCTGTCCTCAGCACTTTCTGGACTTGCATCATATCCTCTCAATCTTACCAATAACAATCTTTCAATTGATTCACCACCTTTGCACTTGCTTCCTTGTACAGTTTAACTGTGGTTCCTCCCAACTTGATGGGTTTGTTATCAATATAAATTGTTGTTGTTTACAGATATCATGAATCTTCCACCAAGACATTCATCTCAGACAAGCTCTGGAGGAACTTATGGTTTCATGTGTTCATAGTGAAAATCCTCATTGGTTGCAGTAAACTTCAAAGTGCAAGAAGCATGTTTTAAACATTTATAGAGCAGATGCTGGTCATTATAGGTTACTCAGTTACCAAACATCTTTAACTAAGCAGCGACAAAGCCAGGCAGTGATACAGACAATAGTCCAACCAGCCAACCAATTTGTCATCCAATCTGGTAGGTAAATGGTTTGCTTTTTACATTGCAGTGTTGGATTAACAATCAGTATGACTCCAGTAAAAGGACTGTCTTCAAAGAAGCTCAGCTGTCACAACACAGAATTTACAGCACATCACAGAGGAGGCCATTCATCCTATTGTGCATGTGCTGGTGCTGGCTTCCCTACAGTCACCTCCAACCCCAACGATATTCCTGCTCTGGATTTATCAAGTCCCTTTATTGTTCTGTAGAATCAAATTCCACCACCAGATATCTCAATAATTCTAACATTTGTTACAGCAGCTTAAAATGTTGTATTTAGCTCAAAATGTTATACAAACTTTCCTGTAAAGTGTGGTGACTTGGACTTCGTAGGTGAATGTTATAATTTGCACATAGCAATGTCCCACAAACAGCTGTTAAGTGAATGATTGGTTTTATCTGGAGGAAAGCCAAGCTACTCCATATAGGAATTAAGAATAGGATTCACATGCATGATACAACAATAAGAAGAAGAAGAAGAAGAATCCTTGCATTTGATATCATATCATGTCATTGAGATGTCTCAAAGCGCTTCACAGAATACATTGTAAAGTATATTGACTGGATTTTGTGGGTGACACGTAGCAGCTAATCTCGCA
Source organism: Callorhinchus milii (assembly GCF_018977255.1). NCBI lineage: Eukaryota > Metazoa > Chordata > Chondrichthyes > Chimaeriformes > Callorhinchidae > Callorhinchus > Callorhinchus milii. The sequence continues at coordinate 8,543,355 of NW_024704742.1, read as the reverse complement.
CAGCGATGTCGCACAAACAGTCATGGATTAAGTGCCCATTTTTTTAAAAAAGGGATTATTACACCTGAAAAGCGATCCGTCAATCGACTAACAACTGGGTTCATACTTACAGTTAGTAAACAGAGGTGTGTGTAGTAATGTACTTGAATAAGGTTTTACCCACCCAAGGGCATAAGGGACTGTCCAGGATATAGAGACAGTGCAGAGGAGAGCATCGAGGCTTATGCCCAGTGTTAGAGGAATGAACTATGGACAGAGCCAATAGAAAACTACATTAGAATACATTAGAATATACAGCACAGAAACAGGCCATTCGGCCCAACCGGTCTATGCCATTGTTTATGCTCCACATGAGCCTCCTCCCGCTCTCCCTCAACTAAGCCTTCAAGCATAACCTTCTATTCCTTTCTCCCTCATGTACCTATCTAGCTTTCCCTTAAATACATCTATGCTATTTGTCTCAACAGCTCCTTGTGGTATCAGGTTCCACATTCCCACTACTCTCTGTGTGAAGAAATGTATTCTAACTTCCCTATTTGATCTATTTGTGACTGCTATATATTGATGGCCCCTGGTTTTGGTCTCCCCCACAAGTGGAAACATCTTCCCTATGTCTACCCTATCAAAACCTTTCATAATTTTAAAGACCTCTAAAAGCTCATCCCTTACCCTCCTCTTTTCAAGAGAAGAGTCCAATCACGTTCAGCCTTTCCTGATAGGTATAACCTCTCAGTTCTGGGATCATCCTTGTGAATCTCCTTTGCACCCTCTCCAGTGCCTCTACATCCCTTCTATAATGTGGGGACCAGAACTGCATACAGTATTCTAAGTGTGGTCTAACCCAGGTTCCATAGCAGTTTACCATAACTCCCCTGCTTTTCATTTCTATTCCTATGGAAATGAACCTCTATGCCTGGTTTGCTTTTTTATGGCCTTGTACCTGCATTGCTACTTCTAGTGAATTGTGTGTGTGCCCCTAGATCGCTTTGCTCCTCTACCCCATTTAGGGTTTTATTTTTCAGGATGTATGTGACTTCCTTATTCCTTCTACCCAAAATGTACCACCTCACACTTTTCTACATTGAAATGCATTTGCCATTTAAATGCCCATTCAGCAAGTTTATTAATGTCTTGCTGTAATTTGTTACAGTCCTCCTCTGTATGAACTATTCCCCCATGTGTCATCTGCAAATTTTGAAATTGTACTGCTGATTCCCGAGTACAAATCATTAATGTATATTGTGAACAACAGTGGTCCCAATATCGATCCTTGTGGAACACCATTGCCCACGCCCTGCCAGTCTGAGTAACTACCCTTCACCCCTACTCTCTGTTTTCTGTTTTGTAGCCAGCTTGCTATCTATTCTGCTATTTTTCCCCGGACTCCACTTGCTCTGCTTATTCATTAGTCTATTATGTGGTACCTTACTGAACGCCTTTCGGAAATCTAAATGGATTACATTTCCGCATTATCCTTGTCTACTCTTTCTGTTACCCTTTCGAAGAATTCAATGAGGTTTGTCAAGCATGACCTTCCTTTTTAAAATCCGTGCTGACTATTCTTTATTATGTTTTCCGTTTCTAGATGTTTTTCTATTACCTCCTTCAGTAAGGATTTCATTAAAGGATTTCATTATCTTTCCTAACACTGATGTTAAGCTGATAGGTCGAGAGTTCCCTGGGCTTGTTCTATCCCCATTTTTAAATATAGGTATAACATTAGCTAACCTCCAGTCGTCTGGTACTACTCCCTTTTCTGATGAGTTATTATATATGTGTAATAGCGCCTTTGCTATCTCTTCCCTCGATTCTTTTAATATATGCGGATGCAATCCATAGTTCTAAAGAAGACATGACATTTCTCTAACGTGTTCCTAACTGCTGACCTCGCTGTGTTCCCTGTGTCGGGTGCTGTGTGTAATGTGTGATGTGTGCACTATAATTTATCATTATAATTTTTGTATACTTAAATATATATATTTTAATATATTTAAATAATGCTGTCATTATTAAAACATAATTAAAATAAAAATATGTTGATTCACTTTAAAGTATATTTTGTGAAGTGCTTGGAGATATCTCAAAAATGCGTTAAGGTGCTATATCAAATTCAAGGATCATTATTATTATTTAGGTTCACAACATCACCACCCTCAGTGTGAAGAGGTTTCCTCTAAACTCCCTGTTAGGTGTGTTACTGGCTTGCCTGTTTTTATAGTCCTGTTTTTTAGTACTTAGAGCACTCGCCTCGCAAGCGAGAGAACACAGGCGGGAAAAAACCTTACGCAAATTTCCTTATTCTACACACCTCTGTTTACCTAGCAGAAAGTAGGTACCCAGTTATCAGTCGATTGGCGGATTGCTTTTCTGGGGGTAATATCCCTCCCAAAACATAAACAAAATAATAATAAAATGTTCACTCAATCAACCACAGTTTGTGAGACACTGCTGTGTGCAATTGTTTGATGTGTTTCATCAACAAAATACACAGTCACTCCACTTTACAATAAATTCTGTGAAGCGCTTTGTGCACTTTATCAAATGCAAGGATTATTATTATATATATTTACACCGTCTTATATTGGACACATTAACAAGTGGAAAGAAACTAGCAATATCTACATTATCAAACCCATTCAGAATTGTAAACACCTGTCAGGTTAATATTAATAACCATTATTTGTCACATTTCTTTAACAGACAAGGACCTGGAGTCGATACTGGAGGAGGTAAATTAAATGTGTGTGTCATCCACACACATGTGGAAGTTTACTCCGTGTCTGCAGAAGACATCGCGAAGAGGGAGCATATAGATGCGGCAAAGAAGAGGACAAAGAATGGGGTACCTCACAGGTAAACATAGGTGTAATCATGCAGACAGGTGTTTGGGTGACTTTTTTTTATTAAAAAGAATATATTACATTGATATGACACCTTTCACAATGGAAGGATGTCCCAAGGCACTTAAAAATATCCAAAGCAAACAGAATTCCTCGCATTCCATTTATACATGAAGCTTCCAGAGATATTTGTTTCCACAAATATTCGCCCACAAATATACGGTCAATTCACTTTACAGTATATTCTGTGAAGCGCTTTGAGACGTCGAGAAGATGTGAAAGAATGCTATATCAAATGCAAGGATTATTATTATTATATTATTATATATTATATCATTGTGTGGGTGAAACTCGGCAACCCTATTGTGTCCAGTAGTGTTTCACAAATAGTTGTGGATTGCCCCCAGTGTCAGAATCGCTGACCCCAGTAATGCGTCTGCCTCACCAAGTCCTGCTGATAAGTCTAACGGGGCTGTCAGCAGCTATGGGCACTATATAAATGCAAATTATTGTTGATGATCAGAAGGTGCTCACTCACATTGAGCAACAATAGGTTTCACTGCATTACTCAGAAACGCTATTTAATTATTAAATTGTTGCCCAAAATCAGCAGGAATAGAAGATTATCAGAGCTTCTCAGTCTGGTTTGGCTGTTTCTATTTTTGAGACATTGAGTGGGATCTAATTTCAGAGCTTTACAATATCATTTGTCATACAAGGTATGGAATGTGGTTAGGGGCACATTGGTTGTTTCTTATACAAGTAATGGATTTTATTTTGGGGTCAGCCATGTGCAGAAACCCATCACCATGTTTAAAATTACCCAAACCAAACTGAGATTTCCATGCATCCCACCTACACTTGGAAATCCAAGAGATAGGTTGTTGGAATGGAATACGCACTCTCCCTCTCTGGAGGGATGCATTCTGCTTACCTAATTCTAGAGAGTGTTGGACGCAGGTTTTCAAGAGCCAAGACTTGGAGAACCCAGAGTGTGTGTTGGGTAACTGCTGGAATCTATCAAGCTGAACAAATTTATATTGCTGTCTGGCAAGCTTTCCCACTGCTTGTCCAGCTGGGCTCACGATACCTGTTAGGGCTTTGCCTTGCAGGGTTAACAGGAGCTGAGAGGGCTGACTCCCTGCCCTCAGTGACTGGTCTGCCCTTCCAGGTTCTGAGCCAGGCTGTGCTGTCCTCAGCAGTGCCCTGGAATACTGCAGACCCGCCTGGCTCAGGAACCGGATTAGAGATCGCCACAGAGGGTTGGCTCGATTCCAATATTTCATTGCCAGGCATGTCACCTTGGAGCCAGTTCAGACCCAAGAGCCAGTTCAGCTCCAGGAGCCAGTTAAGCTCCCAGAAGACACCTTAGCTTCCCAAAGAGGATTGGAGGCCATGTAATTGGTGAACATCAGCACCCTGTCGAATGGTCTCACTCCACCTTTGAAGTTCTATTTTTGACATGTTCCAGTCTCCTATAAGGAACAACAGATAGTCAGAGAACCATTGTGTGAGGCCATCTAGCAATGTTTCTACAGCCTTAAGGCTCCCCTGGCACTCAGCACCCTGCAGCTTGTGAAGAATTTACACCGATCTGTAGGCCCATCAAATACCTAGTACCTGTGTAAACACAAGTGCTGATCAACAAGGAATCTAATGTTGTTAGGAGCCACATTAGGGACCACAATACTATGGTGTAAATAATCATTTCACTTATATCAAAAAATTTGATCACTCCATCCATGACTATTTGTGCACAATTGGCTACCGTGTGTCATTCAAAGTTAACCAATATCCAACACGTCTCCTCCAATGTCCCGCACAAGGTTACCACAACTTCCTTTGACTTCTCCTCAAATACCCTGAGGTGCCAGCATAGGCCTCTGTCCTGTGGACTCTCAGAGATTGGAGCCCAGGATTGATCTCAGTTCCTGCTCAGCCTGACATTTATCACCTGTATTTATTTCCCCACCTTTGTCCTGTCCCACCTACTTTATGCTTAAGTTACAGTCATATTCCTCAGAACAAAGGCTTCTGTGAAAGAATAATCCTTTCACTAACATAAACTTTGTACTTGAACATTGGCTGCCGCGTTTCATCTACAAAATATACATTCAATTCATTTTACAGTGTATTTTATGAAAAGCTTTGAGATGCCTCAACGACGTGATAAGGCGCTATAGCAAATGTGAAGAATATTATTATTAAATACTAAAAATTACTTATTATCCAACGGTTGAGATCTTTCTTATCACATCTTCAAGACTGCTTGAAGCACTGTATCAAATGCAAGTATTATTTTGATAAGATCATGGAGCATGAAAAAGCAATCCGCCAATCAACTGACCTGTTCACTCAGCAGTAAGTATGAACTCGATGTATGTGGAGTAAGTGAAGGTGTCCAATGCTTCGTTCTCTCGCTTGCAAGGTGAATGCTCTAAGCACTGGGCTACAGTTTTTAATAAACCTGAAGACCTTCCTCTTTGACCGTGCCTATGGTTACCTTCCCTTTCCCCCTGCATCGGTCTCATGCTCCGTTACTGTTAATGTTCTGAGACCTTGCCCGGCTTGGAGAGCTCTATAAAAATGCAAGTTGTTGTTGTTCATAAAGATTCTTAGGATTCTGAGAGAATCTAGGAAGGAGATAGTATATATATCTAAGAACTAAGGAAGGACAAGAATGGCCAATGTTATATCTATTTGAAAAAAGGTGATACGGCTAATCTAAGAAACCACAAGCCAGTCAGCGTAATGTTGGTTGTTGGCAAAATATTGAAATGTATAATAATAAAAGGAAGTAACTAGTCATCTGGAAAATGCGAGTATATTTGCAAGCAGCCAGCATGAATTTAAGGTGATGTTTGACCAACCTTATCAAATTCTTTGAAGATGTAACCAATAAAGTTGACTGAAAATGCAGTGGATGTAGTGTATCTGGATTTTCAGAAGACATTTGATAAAGTGCCATATGAGAAGCTCATGCTAAAATAGGGTCACGTGGGATCATGGGAGAGGTAGCAGAATGTATTGAAGAGCAGTTCGGAAAGTGAAAGCAAAGAGTAGGAGATAAAGATATCTTCTCAAGCTGGTGAGAGTTAGGGATTGGTGTTCAACAGGGATCTGTAGAATGGCTTCTGTTGTTTGTCAAACAGATAAATGATGTGGATTGAGGTACAAGAGGTGTGGGATGAAAATTTGCAAATGACACCAAACTGGAGGCATGTTAAACGGGGCATGGTAAAGAGGAGCATGGTAATGACGTCCATTGTGGTTAAACATAATTAAGGATAAAATCATGGAGAATCTGAACAGAACTTAAATCCTAAATGATAGCCAATATAGGTTCATGAAGGGAAGGTCTTGCCAATCTAATTTACTGGTTTTCTTTGACGGTGTGACAAGGGAGCTTGGTTAGGGTAAGGCTGTGTATGTTGCATATCTGGATTTCAGTAAGTTCTTTGACACAGTTCCCCTTGAGAGGCTGGCACTGAAAGTAAAGAAAATGGGAATCAGTGGAGGTATATTACAATGGATACACAATTGGTTGGCTGGAAGAACCCAGAGGGTGGTGGTACAGGGAATATCATCAGACTGCGAAAATATTACCAGTGGAGTTTCACAAACATCTCTTTTGTTTAATGTTTTCATAAATGATCTGGAACTAAGAGTCTCAAACACAATAGATAAGTTTGCAGATGACACCAAGCTAATGAAGATGGTAGATTGTGAAGCTGAACAAGATAGGTTACAGGAGGATTTGAACACACTTGGGAATTGGGCAGATTGGTGGCCGATGAAATTCAATGTGGAGAAATGTAAAGTACTTCACATGGGGACAAAAAATCCATTCACACCCTACAAAACACCCACTCTCCCATCCCTCCATCATAGCATCAGGCAGCCAGATTAACCCAGATTCTGAATATGTTGTTTATGAAGATTGCATCAACAGTCGAATTTCTGTGTGCATGTGTAGTAATAGATACATAAAGATGGTGGTGGTGAATAAAATAGTGTCCTGTCATCCTGGATCTCTCCCAGAGGTGTGCCAGTGTAATCCCAACAAGATTCCGATTCCGACTGACAACTCGTCACATCACTGTGTGGGATGGTGCTTCTGTAGATTTGATGCTGTGTTTCCTTACATAATGTTCACTACAGTTAAAATAGGTTCTTGGGGACACTTCATAGAATCATAGAATCATAGAATTGTACAGCACAAAAAGAGGCCATTCGGCCCATCTAGTTTGTGCCGGCTCTTTGAATAGAGCAATTAATGTCAATCCCACCCCCTAGCCCTTTCCCCATAGACCTGCAAACCTGTCCTCTTCAAATACCCGTCCAATGTGTTTTTAAAAGATTTTATCGAATCGGCCTCGACCACCCTTTCAGGCAATGCATTCCAGATTCGATGAGAATAATCCTAACCTCTCCAGCCTTTCCTCATAATCAAGGTCCCTCGTTCCTGGTACCATCCTCGTAAATCTCCTCTGCACCCTTTCCAATACTTTAACTTCCTTCCTATAGTGTGGTGCCCAGAAGCAGACGCAGTTTTATATAAGTTAATCATAACCTCCTGACTCTTGTACTCTATGCCCCTATTTGTAAAGCCTAGTATCCCATATGCCCTTTTTACAGCTTTATCTACCTGTCCTGCCACCTTCAAGGATTCATTTACCTGCACTCTCTCTGTTCTTTTATCCCCCTTAAGATTGTATTACCAGCCTATATTGCCTCCCCTCATTCTTTCTTCCAAAATGCATTACCTCGCATTTCTCCACATTGAAACTCATCAGCCATGTGTCTGCCCATTTTACCATTCTGTCTATGTCTTCCTGCAGTTGGCTACTATCCTTCTCATTGTTTACTACCCTATCTAACTTTGTGTCATCTGCAAACTTGGAAATGGTACTTGCTATACCCAAGTCCAGATCATTTATGTATATTAAGAAGAGCAGTGGTCCTAACACCGATACCTGGGGGACGCCACTGTACACTTTCCTCCAGTCAGAAAAGCAGTCGTTCACGACAACTCTTTGCTCTCTGTCTCCCAGCCAGTTCTGGATCCATGCTGCCACTGTCCCTTTTATACCATGGGCTTCTATCTTTCTTACAAGTCTTTCATGTGGCACTTTGTCAAATGCCTTTTGAAAGTCCATATAAACTACATCAACTGCACTACCTTTATCCACCCTCTCTGTTACCTCATCAAAAAATTTATTAGATTTGTTAGACAGGATTTGCCTTTAACAAATCCATGTTGGCTGTCCCTAATTAACCCATATTCTTCTAAATGAAGATTTATTCTGTCCCGGATTATAGCTTCCAGGAGTTTCCCCACTACTGTGGAGTCCTGTAGCTCAGTGGTTAGAGCACTCGCTTTGCAAGTGAGAGACCTGAGTTCAATTCCAGGCAGGGCGAAACCTTGGGCAAGTTTCCTTACTCCACACGCCTAATAATAATCCCTCCAAAAAAAAAAAAAAAAAAACAATAATAAATTGGTCATTTTCAATCTACGACTGTTTGTGGGACATTGCTGTGCGCAATTGGCTGCCGCGTTCGCCCACAAATATACAGTCAATTCACTTTACAGTGTGTTCTGTGAAGCGCTTTGGGACGTCCTCCTGACGTGAAAAGCGCTATATCAAATGCAAGGATTATTATTATTATTATTATTACTGATGTTAGGCTGACTGGCCTGTAGTTCCTAGGTTTATCTGTCTGTCCCTTTTTGTACAGGGGAGTCACATTGGTCACTCTCCAGTCCTCTGGCACCACTCCTGTGTCCAATGAAGATTGAAAAATTGTAGCCAAAGCCTCCGCTATTTGTAACCGTGCCTCCCATCATAATCTTGGTTGCATTCCGTCCGAACCGGGCAAACTATCTACCTTCAGCGCAGTCAACCTTTTCAGTACTTTCGATGTTTTAGTGTGATACGTCACTATATCTAAATTGATAATGTTATAAATGTCTTCATTAGCTTGAATAGAGAAGGTCTCAGAGGGATCCAATAATGACAAGGACTGGGATTATAAATACACAGAGTAGATTGGTGAATTTTTAGTTTTTTTCAGCCAGACGTCTGACAAACAGAAATCCATCACCATACCTTACTCCATAAATACAGCAACAACAACAACAAGATTACATTTGTATAGCGCCTTTCACGTCGGGAGGACGACCCAAGGTGCTGGACAGAGTACAGCATTTCAGACCCGAGCTGGGGTTGGGGGTGTAAGGGACAGGAGGGGAATGGGGGTGGCCGACGGCATGGTCGAAGAGGAGGGTCTTGAGGCAGATTGAACAATCCTCAGTGCAACAGATTCAGAGTCAGTAGGAAAGGGACATGTGAGAAGCAGATAGAGGGAGGAATAATGAGCACAACGGGTTGGGAAATGATTGGATAATCCAACGTTCTTTGTGATGTGGTGATAAATCACTTCTGTAACTTTGTTACCAGGTGATGCTCTGATAGGAGTTGCCGCATTTCGCATCCGCTCTTGTCACAATTGATTAGTTGGTGCCACAGCCAACCAGACCCACACAAAGCAGCCAAACCCATTGTACATGTTGATTTTCCATCACTGAAACCTGCTTCGGGTTCCTCTGCCCCTCCCCACATTGTACAATGGGGAGGTCTGGGCTGCCCACTTTCATTTTGCACTATAATTTTACTTGGATGTAATAGGTTTATGAGTATGTTCTCAGGGATGAGTGGATACTAACAGGAAAGACTGGACAATTTGGAACTTTCAAAATTTGTATAGAGCCTTTCATGTTGGGAGGACATCCCAAGGCGCTGAACAATCAATGTATTGGACCCGAGCTGGGGTCAGAACTGGGGAAAGATGGGTAACGGTCAAAGAGAAGGGTCTTGAGACGGGTCAAGTGGGGGGGGAGGCAGAGTGGGTCATGCCACAGATGTGGGATAGAAAGGATATTTGAGAGTCAAACAAGTTGCCAATATTCCGGAGTGTGTATCCTTGAATGATAGCACTACATTCGAACGCCTGGAGAGAGATACACACACACACATTACAGATGGTGGGGAAGACACACACACTGACAGACAGCGCGCCCACAGACAATATCAGAGGCGGTAGCTGCAGGTGGGCGTGGGGAGTTGTGGTGGTCATGGTCACTCTCCAGTGAGCAAAATCGCCTCTGGAGCCATGTCTGGAGCTGCTCCACCGCAGTTGTACGCACAGAGGTACCAAAGATCAAGGCCAAGCAATCATTCGGCAGCAGTGCACACAAAGGCCAGGGGCAGAGCAATCTTCACCCAGGTTATGAGCAACAATTCAACAAGCCGGGGTTCTTTCACCTTAAAATAAGACAACTCAGAGGGAAGCTCATGGAGGATTGAAAATGTAAACCCAGATTGATATTTTAAGATGTATTTGACAGTACAACAAGAGGACACAGGTTTAGATATGTTAAGGAGAATTTCAGTACAAACACCAGGAAGTTTTTCATTATCTAGAGGGTAATTAACGACTGGAACAGATTGCCAGGATGGCTGATTGAGACCAGGACACTGGACTAATTTAAAAGGAGCTCTGTGCTGTGATGACAGTGGATTGTTTTCCTGGAGGGATGAGATCAGATGGGGTTGACGGGTCTTCTTTATCTGTGGAATCCTGTAGCTTAGTGGTTAGAGAGACGTAGGCTCATTTCTCACCAGAGTGAAATCTTGCGCAAGTTTCCTTACTCCACAGGCCTGATAATAATCCCTCAAGAAAAAAAACAATAATAATTTGTTCACTCAATCCACGACCGTGTGTGGGACACTACTATGCACAATTGACCGCCACGTTTCACCCACAAAATATGCAGTCAATTCACTTTACAGTGTGTTCTGTGAAGCGCTTTGGGACGTCCTCCCGACGTGAAAAGCGCTATATCAAATGCAAGGATTATTATTATTATATTTGCAGTATATTCTGTGAAGCGCTTCGACATGTCTCGACATCTTGATAAGGAGCTGTATCAAATACAAGGATTATTATTATTATATCTGAACTGATGATGTTATTCTGTGAACCTTTTGTAACCCGAACAACTCAGCTGCTCACTTTGCACGATGCTGTGGCTCTTACAGCGCTGGATGATGTGAGTTGCTTCCTGACTGTAACCAATGAAAGTTTAGAGGTTTTATGATAAACTCGCTTTGTGCGGTCTCTAGTTGTTACTTTAAAGAACACATTTAAAATCAATGTTTATTTTAAATAAAATTTTAAATGAAGCACCTCTCACACGATAGCAAGCCAGAGCGCTTGACAGTGGAGTCGGGAGGAGGCGGAGGTGATCATAGTAGTGGCTGAAACACGGCGACTGATGGTGGAACGGTGGGCATGAGTGACAAGCAGGAGTCCAGAGCCAGTCAAGGGAAGACAGCGGGTAGTGGGTTGGAGAGTAAGGTTAGAAATGGAGGGAGGTGCCAGGGATGACGGTATTTGAAGTGTGAGGATATTGAAATCGATCGTTTTGATGATAGGGAGCCAGTGGAGCTTGGATAGAACTGGTGTGATTGGGTTATGGAGTTTAGTGTAGGTGAGTATGTGGGTCACCATCTCGTGGAACCATCGCTTAATGAGTCTCAGTGGCTAATCTGGCTCCAAGGTGACATGTTTTGCAACTGCATGTCAATATTGAGTCTCTGTGACAGCCTCTGGTGCAGTTTCTGAGCCAGGCAATGCAGACCAGTCAATGCAGATTTGGCTGCGTTGAAGATTACTGGTTTTGGAGCAAGGAAAGACCAGCCAAGGGAGCATTAAAAACTTCCAATACTCACGGATTCCCTTGGCTTAGATACTCTCAAGCCAACTGAGAGTTTCATACATGGAAATTCCTGTTAATTGGAATGGAATCTGCACTCTCTCCCTGGAGGGATGCATCCTGTTTACCTAATTCTGGAAATTATTATACACAAGTTAGCAAGGCCAAGGCTTGGGACCCCAGACTGTGGTTTAGGTAACTGGTGGCATCTAACCAGCTAAAACCGCATAGCTTGCCAATTGAGATCAATGCATGGCAAGCTTTCCCGCTGCTTGTCCAACTACAACCATTGTAGCCATTAGAGCTTTGGCTTACAGGTCCCCGATTGGTCTGCTCTTACAAGTGCAGATGAGCCAGTACTGTGGACCTGTCTGGCTCAGGAACCACACCAGAGACCATCACAGAGAATCGATTCTGCCATGCATTTGCCAAACATGTCACCTTGGAGCCAGTTTAGTCATTGAGACTCATTGAGCGATGGCTCCACCAGTTGGAGGTGAGGAGCTTGAGCAGCAGCTGCTTACCTCTCTGCAAACCAATGAAGGTGGCTTCCTGGCACTAGATGTATGAACAGTTATTCACAAACTGGGATCCAGGTAACAACTTCCAGCAGCTGTCGCCCCAAGCCTCACAGTTTCCTCATCAGCTATCTGGCAGGCACCTGCCTTCAGTGTACTGGGAGTACCTTTACAGAACAACTTGTGACATGCAAGCCACAATAAAATTCAATGCTGTTTACCAAGATTACTCAGCATCAGCTGCTTAATCCTGATATGAGGGGCCTTGGCAAATAGACATGTCCTCTGTGAAGCCACCTCCACCTCCTGGGTGCTTAGTCACAGGGCAGTGTAGGACAGAGCCCTCCATCCCTGCAGCCACTTCCCATGTTTGCCACAAATCCACCTCACTGTTTGCCTTGGACTTCATAATTGGGCAGAGGAAGCTTCTCCACTGCAAATGCAGGAGCTTAGATTCATAAAGGGGAATTGTAACACACAGGTCTTATTTGCTGCAAGATTGACCGTTGAGGTGCAGCACAGAATATCCCCAGGTGAGTTTGCCAGCAACACAATATTATCACAAACAGAAGCCCAAATCTTGCCAGAGAAGCCTTGAGCAGATACATCAAGTTCTTCCTTGATGTTCCATCCAATAGGGTGGGCTACAATGGGCAGTATTGCCTTCCACCCCTTTCAAGAAGGATGGGCTCATTGAGTCCACTTTTGACCCATACATGTATCTCCGAGCTAGAATGCATATTCTGGATAAAATTCAGGATTTGGCCATTGTTTCAATGTTTAATCATAAGGGGTTCATGAGGTACTAGGTCGAAAATAAGTTGATGAACAATGAGAATGGGTTTCCCTTATCCTTAATTAGTTCTGTCATCTTTCAAAACTACAAAATGTCCCACATATACCTCACAAGAACAGAAGCCAGTCTGTTACTTCCTGATCAAACATGAGGCTCCAAAGCTTACGATACATGTGCAGTGATTCTCCAAAGCACCACTTTAAGAGCCACTTAAACCAGTGAGATCCCGATGCAGTTCTCGGTCTCACTAGGATCACAGTTCTTGTGGATAGATACCACAATTGGTACACTGACGGAGTGTGTGGCTCAGAGAGAATCATGAAGACCAGGCTGGTACCAGAGATACGAGATCTAGCTATGAGGAGAGGTTAGAGAGATTAGCACTCCATCCATTACTGGTTGTTTCTGTCCATATTATCTTTCACTCTCAGCATTTCCTGGATCTACAAGTCACTTGTCAGCGCCTTCCATTTCAATTCTCACCTTTGAGCTGGTGACCTAAGTGACGCCTTCCATATTTCATTACCAGCTTTGCTTCAGTTATAAACCTTTATGGAGTCACGTGTTCATTGCTGCAGCCAACCCTTGTTGGTTAGAGTGACAATAAAGGAGTGGTGAGTTTTATTATTGCTGAACACTGACTTCTTGAAATTTTTGTAACTTCACTTAGAATCGTCCCATCGAAGAATCTGCCAGTCAGTCATTGAGTGCCCCAGCCAGTGACCATCAATCCATATATAATACTTGGTGCTTAAACAAAACATTTAATGTTGCTGCTTCATACCTGCAAAGGAATGACAAAGTTACAATGACCGAAGGAAGAAGATTTGAGGTGAGAAAGTTTCAGACTGGACGTGTGGCAGGGAATCTGGGAAAAGATGAGATTGTCTGGAGAGCTTTTGTCTGAACCTGTCTCTATGAACTCAGCCTAACTGTTTCCAACCTGTCACACACCTTTGGGTTCAGTTGCAGACATTGGTTTGTGACTCTGGTTTACTTTGCTGTCTCAGCCACTGTCCTGGTCTTCATGTCTGTCTTGTATGGGTGCTCAAAGCTGGACATTTGCACTGTTGTGTCTTCATTGTGTGATTATCCACACCTTAAAGCGTTAACATGTTTAAGCCCTGTGTCTCTCTATCACAGAGATTGAGTCAGGTTTTCTGTCTACCATAGAAAGTGCATGAGGTTTTCTCTCTATCACAGAGAATGAGTCAGGGTATCTCTCTATCACAGAGAGTGAGTGAGGGTTTCTCTCTCTCAGAGAGCGAGTGAAAATGGGATTGCTGATATTCCAGTGAATGTGAGGCTTGTCTATTGCACTATTGTGTCTTCATTGTGCGGTTATCCACACATTAACATGTTTAGTTCCTTCACAAGGTGGATTATTGTGTTTTCTGATTTGGATTGCAGTGATTTATAAAAATGATTCCTATTTTGATACAGCACCTCATGATGTAAAAACATATCAAAGCACTTCCCAGAGCATTTCTGTAACGTGTAGTGATTATGTGTAGACAAACATGATAGCTACACAGCAATGTCCCACAAACAGCCATGAGTTGAACCACTGGGTTTATCCGAGGGATTGTCGGCCAGGACAGCGGGGAGTGAAATCATTCTGGCTGCAAGGGCAACAGACATAGAGAGGAGTACAAAGCTGTCTGGTTAAAGCTGTTTTAATTATAGTGAATTGACTCAATGTTTTGAGGGCATTTTATAAGAGAGACTGGTGGAGAAACTCAGAGCGCATGTATAGAGTGAAATGTGGTGGTTTGTGACAGAAAGGTGGTTAAAGGACAAGAAGGAGAGAGTGAGGATAAAAGGATGTTTCCTGTTTGACAGCAGGTAATTAATTGCTGTACTAGACCTTCTCCTTTGTTCCCTATTTATTAATGACCTTGATTTAGATATAGAGGGGATGCTTTCAAAGTTTGCGGGTGATACCAAGCTGGGAGGTATAGAGGATTGTGAGACTGCAGATGGAAACCCAAATATACAACATCCGTAGCATTGCCTTTCTCTACATTTGCAGTTATTACTTTGAAAATATATTGTAGTAAATTGGTCAAACACAATCTGCCTTTCACAAATCCCTGCCAATTTTCCCTAATTGACTCATGTCCTTCTAAGTAGTTAGTAACCTGATCCCTTATTACTATCTCGTACCCACAACTGACATCAGGATCACTGGCCTGCTGTGACCTGGCTTATCCCTGCCCCCTTCCTAAATATCTGCCACGCTCCAATCTTTTGCCACGCAATAATCCTCTGCCACCCTCCAATCCTCTCCCACCCTCCAATCCTCTCCCACCCTCCAATCCTCTCCCACCCCCCAATCCTCTGCCATCGGACAAATTGAAGACAATTGTAAATCACCAACAGCCTGTACCATCTCCTCTCTGGTTTTGCTCTACAAGCCGTAATGAATCCTGTGATCTCTCAACATTTAATTCCCTAACTTTTTTTAGTATATCCTGTTTTTGATTTTTATCCCAAGTAGTTGTTCCTCATTCCCTTTTTAGCTCTATTGTGTGTCTACCCCTCTCCTCCGTGAAAACTATGTCAAAAACATTCAGACAGTTCCGCCATCTCCTTCTTATCTGCCACCTATTTACCACTTCTGTCCCCAGTGGCTCAGCCCCCTCCTGAGCTTTCATTGATTATTATCAAAACATTTTGATTTCCAGGACCTGACCTCACCAGCAAACCCTCATTGCTATTTACCTGCTGCTGGTTGGACTTATCTAAACTGGTGGTTAGTAATTAATCTTCAATGTTCAATGTTCAAGTATAGTAGATGTTAGTGAAAGGATAATTGCACACGGAAGCATTGGTTCTGAGGAATATGACTGTAATTTAAATGTAAGGTTGGTAGAACAGGACAAAAGTGGGGAAATAATTGAAGGTGATAAATTTGAGGCTGAGGAGAAACTGAGATAATTCCTGGACTCCGATCTCTGAGAGTCCACAGGACTAGGCTGGCACCTCAGGATATTTGAGGACAAGTCAAAGGAAGTTGATGCAACCTTGTATGGGTCACTGGTGAGGAGACATGTTGAATATTGATCACTCCAGTGAGGGAGAGAGCGTGCAGTGCATTCTAATAAATGGATCAAAAACACCAAGCTGCCCAAAAACATTGCGGAAACCCATCACCAGGCTTAAGAGTATTCAAACTAAACATGGAAATTCCCAAGATGATTACTGGAATGGAATGTGCACTCTCCACCTTCCAGGATATATTTGTTTACCTAATTCTACAAAGCATGAGGCACGGGTTGGCAAGAGCCAAGGCTTGGGGGCTCCGGAATGTGCAGTGGGGTAACTGTTGGTGTTTAACCAGCTAAAACCGCATAGCTTGCCATTGAGAGCACTGTGCGGCAAGATTTCCCGTTGCTTGTCCACATTATCCACCAGTGCTTTGGCTTTCAGGGTTAACAGGAGTTGAGTGGGATGACTCCCTGCCCCCAATGACTGTTCTGCCTTTCCAAGCGCTGCCGATTTGCCAGCCAAGCTGGGCTGACATCAGCAGTGACCTGGAGTATTGCAGACCTGCCTGGCTCAGGAGGTGGCCTAGAAACTGTCACAAAGGGTGGGCTTGATTCTGACAATCTGATGATAAACAAGTCACCTTAGAGCCAGTTCAGCTCGAGGGAGACCCTGCTTTGCTCCCCCACTCCAGAAGAAAGTCACTAGTTGGTTGTTTGACATTCAACAAGTGTGGGTTCGAGCACTCACTGGTGGATGACAGGTACCAGGAATTCTCTGCGACCTTTTTCTTTCCTATTGACTATTCAAACCCTCAACATTGTGTCCATCTCTATCACATCCCCTCTCAACCTACTCAGCTACAATGAAAATAGTTTCTGGAATTGGATAAGGGAATGTGTCTCTCCAGGGAGAGAGTACACATTGCATTCCAATAATCATCTTGGGAATTTCTTTGTTTGGTTTAGATACTTTTAAGCATGGAACTCCATGCAAACTTCCGGGTGGGAAACACAGCTCAGCATGAAATGTGTGAGAGCATTGCCACCATCTTCCTGTCTACAACTCAGACGTACATTCCTTCCCATTGTTCACTGATAAATTGTTTTAAACATTAAATTCAAACTTAAATATAGGATGTGATTGACATAATGATCAGAATGACTGTGGTTATTGTCACTGACGATAGGGAAAGATTGGATTCATATTGTTTTTCTTCATTTCCAAAGCAAAAGCATCATCGATGACAGGGAAGAGTTCACACAATGGCAGAGATTCCTAAACCAGGTAATTAATCTATTGGAATTGATGACAATATTAACTTTTTATTTTAATCCTCTGCACCGAGTAAGATAACAACCTCCTGCCATCCCTCTGAATCAGCCCTGAGCCGTCAAACACAACCCCACTGTCTGAAACCCCATTACCTTGAGCCTCTCTCCCATCTTCACACTCACTTAAAGTCCTATCTCTTCGACTGTGACTTTCATCAACACCCTCAAACTCTCCTTTCAGTTCGTCCGCCCCAGAGAGAACAACAACTACTTACATTTATATACAGTCAGTGTGTTTGTGATTCACTGAATCACAGAATCTACAGCACAGAAGGAGGCCCTACACTGGCCCTCAGAGCAAGCAGTTCATTCAATCTCACTGTCCTGCCTTATCCCCAAGTTTCAAGTCCCTCTCTCTCTCATAATATCCCTGTCTAATTCTCCCTGGAAACCCACAATGGACTCTGCTTCTTTCACCTTAGTTAGCTGACTTTCCACACCCCAGTAACTCTCTGGGTCAAATAATTTCATCAAAACGTTTGTTTCATTCTTCTTGTGACTATCTTATAACCAAGAACTCTGGTCACTGACTGCCAGGCCGTGGGAATAATTTCTCCCTATTTACCCTATTTAAATCCTCACCATTGTATCAGCTCTATTTAATCAATTCACATTACAGTATGTTCTGTGAAGCGCTTTGAGAACTTTTAACAACATGATAAGGTGCTGTGTCAAATGCAAAGATTATTAAAATTATTATTATTATTATTGCTGTGTCTCTGAGTCTCTGTTATATTGAGTGTTCCCCACTCACGGCTCCTGTGTGACCCACTGCGTTTGTCAGGAAAGAAGCCAAACCTTGTCAGCAGTGAAGCCGCCACATTGCTGCTCTGCTCCTGTCGCTGCCGAGGGGAGATCGCTTTGTTTACCCGTGAGTGGTGAGGACATTCCCTCCTGTGTGGTCACTGTATCAGTCAGAATTGTGTCTGTTCACTCTGTTGGTACCAGATAATAACCAGTGATAATGGCTCCTGTTTCTCCCTTGTTCAACAGACACAGTCAGTGACACCGAGGACAGGTACGTACAGAGGTGAGCCAGCTGCTCAATACACTGCCGGATATTGTGAATTAATCAATCATTCTCACATGGCTCTGTCTGATTGATTCTTTATCTCATTTCTCTCTCTATTCCCCTCCCTGACCCCACCCTGACTTTGAACACGTGCTTAAATAAAACAGTGCAGAGTCCTGAGGTGCTGGACAGCCTGAGCACTGAATGATAACAAGGCCGGGGCTAACAGTCTAATCACACCGCTTCCTGCTGAGCTGATGAATGATGCTGAGATGATGATGTCAGTCTTGTTTAGCGCGGGAACCAGGCAGTGCAGACAGTGAGCTGGCCGGCTCTGCACATTAATAATAACAATAATAATCCTTGCACTTGATATAGTGCCTTATCATATCTTCGAGATGTCTCAAAGCGCTTCACA
Organism: Callorhinchus milii; assembly: GCF_018977255.1. Classification (NCBI taxonomy): domain Eukaryota; kingdom Metazoa; phylum Chordata; class Chondrichthyes; order Chimaeriformes; family Callorhinchidae; genus Callorhinchus; species Callorhinchus milii. The sequence goes on along the minus strand of NW_024704742.1, from coordinate 8,524,670 downwards.
GAATATACTGTAAAGTGTAGTAACTGTATTGCGAGCATGAAACGCGCCAATTGCACAGAGCATTCTCCTACAAACAGTCGTGGATTAAATTAATCCAGTGCCTGCCCTCAAACTCCTTTCTATTCCAGTTGTTAACTATTCTCTGTGCAAAGAAAAACTTCCAGGTGTCTGTCCTGAAATTACAACTCTAAACTTGTATTAAATGTTATTTGCCAGTTACCAGCCCATGTGCCACCATATCAAAGGATTAAGGCAGAGACGTGGATGGGGAAAGCATGGGTTAATGGGATTGATTTGATAAATCTCACAGAGAAGCACAGACATGATGGTCAAATGTCCTTCCTCTGAGCTGGGTGTCTAATTGAGTTACTAATATTTACAGGATATCTTTCAAAGCTGAGGTTGAACAGAGGAAGGAGGATGTAAAGGATTTTGTCATCTTGTTCCCTGTGTGGAGAGTGTGGATGATCAGCTACATCAGAGACCTACAAGAGATCGCAGACGACATTTACTTGATTCACAAACGTGGCACGAGAGTGGGAGTTGGCCAGAGTGTGGCTGGTGGGGCTGACAACACTGCAGCTTGTGACACGGACATTGTTACCCAAACATACAGACTGGAAAGGGTTAATGATTTCACGGAACAATATGCAAAGGACAGCAGAGAAATGGCAGAGTGTTACACAAAACTCTCACGAGCAGTTCGGATCTTGAAACGTTATGGTGAGAAATCAGAAACCACATTTCCTGGTGGAGCTGACACTGAACACTTGGCTGTATTTGCTGCTGTGGCTGAAACAATGAACAAACAGGTGTCGGTGACATCCAAGGCCGGGTCAGCAGCTCAGACAAGGCTGCCTTTCATATCATCTCTGATCTCCAGAGCAAACGATGGTCATAATCTCAACCGTGGAACCAGGGCAGATATTGCGAAACAGATTAACGATGTGGCTGAAGTGATGGAGAATGAAGTGATGGCGTATGAAGAGGTTTATAAACATCTGGAAGGTACAGTAACAACAACAAACTACATGTGTATAGTGCCTTTCCCGTCAGGTACTGCATCAATGTACTGCACACAGGACTCAGGTGCAGCAGCTGAGGCAGGTTCCAGTGATATAATATTCAGGGTGGGTGCAGGAAGATATCAGAACTGTCTGTGTCTGAACAAAACAAATAATAATCTTGTGATGTGTGTGAGGGGGAGAGAGCAAGGCTGGCACAGTGTGTGTCAAAGAGAAGGGATTGCACCTCCTCACCTCTGGCCCTCACTATTTCCGCCTCCCGCCTGCTCACTCCAGCTGTACCATTGCTCATTTGCCAACCGAGCCTATAATTCTACACCTCCATATTTGATAGAAAATGATTCTGTATAAATAAATACATATACAATTTGTTTGGTCAGCTGAGTGGCTGACACACGTGGAAACCCATCGGGTGCTTAAAAGTCTCCAAACCAGACTGAGTGTTCCACATTCATGTATATTTCTGTATCTGGAATAGAATGCGCTCTCTTTCCCTGGAGGGTGTGACTGTTCTTACCCCCAAATGTAAACCCATGTTATGTGAAGTGCACAATGTCCCAGGTGGCCTCTGTGTAGATTCTTCTCTGTGACATGCAAGTGAAACTGTATGTGAAACTTCACTATGTGAGAATTAACACAATGACAGGTAATCCGAATGCTTTATAACGCAGCAATGGGATGCTTCAGGAGGTGCCCTTCACACTACCAGACAGTGCCTTCCACAGTAACATGTTTGTGTCTCTCCCTCATTGAATTTAACAGAGACTCGAGATGCACTTTTTAGAAAAGACAATGGTGCTTTATTGGTCCTAACAGCCCTTTACCTCACTTACACTGCCCGATATAAGATAAACAGTCACAACTGTAAGAAACAGAAAAATCCTGACACAATAACTATGACATGAGAAGCTTTACCCAAAATTAGTGAACACAAAAAAAAAATCCTGATCTGGAGACAAGGCTCTCAGGTCAGGTACGTGCCTTCTTGATGACACTAAAGTCGAAGAGTGACCCCGAGTTTAACGAGGCCCTCCTTTTATGTTTTTCTAACTCCTGCCCTTTGATACCTGTTGGTATCTGTTGATACCTTTTCCTGCCATTTCCAATCTCCTCCCCTTCCAATGTATCACTTGGTTGCCACTCCAGGATCCATGTGATCCTTTCCTCCCTTTCTGTTGCAACACTCACCCAGGTTCACAGACTTTGTGTCGTCAAGGCAGTACCGCTTTAAAATTATATTTTGTTAACTGGACCATAATTCTGCTTAATGGGAAGCGTATTATTTTATCACAAACCCTCTCTACACAGACTCTCTATAGCAAATATCATTAGGCAAAGTTAGAGCATTAATAAAAACAAGGTGACTGTGACAGGGGATGCATCCAGTTTACCTAATTCTGGAGAGAGTATTAGTTGCAGTTGAAGAGAGATGCCCTTCGAATGAACCCCAGAGTGTGCGTTATGGTAATTGCTGGAGTCTATCCAGATAAACCCACATAGCTGGCCATTGAAAGTGCTCTCTGGTAAGCTATTCCGTAGCTTGTCACCTGGCACAACGTCACACGTTAAAGCATTCGGGGTTACAGGAGCTGTTTGGCAAAATTTCCTCCCTCCAGTCTGCCCCTCCAAGTCCTGCCGATGAGACAGGCTGGGCTGAGCTATCATCAGCAGTGCCCTGAAATATTACGGACTCGGCTGCTCAGGACCTGGATTAGAGACCATAACAGAGCGAGGGCTCCATACTGACATTCTGTTGACAAACATGTCACCTTGGAGCCAGTTCAGCTCTGAAGAGATTCCACTGACCCCCTCACACACACACACCACAAACCACAAAGGTGATTGTCACAGTTGGTCATTTAACATCTGATACTAACCAGTAATAATGGCTCTTGTTTCTTTCTTGTTTAACAGACACAGTCAGCAACATTGAGGTCAGGTACGTACAGATGTAAGACAACTGCTGATAAAACTGCCTGATATCGTTCTCGTTTGGCTCTGTCTGAATGGCTACTTTTTACTTTCTCTCTCCCGCTCTGCAGGATAGAGGGCCATGTAGAGTGGAAAAGATGTTGCCTGAATCAGAGGAAATAAAGGGCAGTGGTTCACGGAGCACAATCAGATGTCACAAGGCAGAGGCTCAGGGCTCAGTGTTAGGGTCACTGATGATTACTTCATAGTAGTCTATAATTGGGGTTTAAACCTGGATTGAGTGGTTACTGATAACAGGACACGTGGACAGAAACGGAAGATGGTTAGATTGGGGAACTGGACTGAGAGGCGGCAGATGTTTAATGTCAGATAATTATATAAAATTACATAAAATAATATAAATTATATTATAATAATTTACAATATTAATTATATTTATAAATTCTAATTCTTTAATTTATAAATATTTATTTACATATTTACAGATTGTTTATCAGATTGTTTATTTACAAATATTATAAATGTTATTTATAAATTATCAACTGAATTATGACAATCAATAACAATAAATAACATTAATATTATAATATAACATATTAATAAAGTCTAGAGACTGAGATTGAATAAAAAAACAACTATGTGATCAACTCTTTTTAACTTCCCTCGTTTCCTTTGAGCTTCTAGACAAATAAAGTGTCAAAGGCCACTGATTGAAGGGGGACAAAGAGAGAGAGAGAGACAGAGCTGCCCTCAGCCCTCTTGAGAACACATGATCTTTCTCTTCAGAAATCTGTAACGACTTTCCTCTGTGGGAAAGGCTGCCCTGACCCCACTGGGCTCCCTGTGTCTGGTGCTGTGTGTGATGTGGGCAGTAGCTGAGAGTTGTTTGCATTTGTGTTCACAGGAAAGCCTTCCTCACTGAGCTGGCAAAGAGGACTGATGATGTGCAGAGCTTTAAAGCACAGCTCCCTGACTGGAGGGAACAGGTGAGAGGACACCTGGGAGCACTGCGAGAGGCTGCGGACCACATCGACAACCCTCACAGATCAGACACAGCTCTGACCATTGTGGGCTCCATACTGCGTCCTGCCGGAGTGATACTGATTATTGCGGGAATAATCACTGTCATAATATTAGGTGATGTAATGATGAGAAGATTGGGGTTCACACTCGGGTTTGTGCTTGCGGGAATTTTAATGGTTGCTCTTGCGGGTGATCTTATCTCTGTAGCTCGTGGCAATATCACTGCTTCACAAACAGAGAAAGTGAGAAGAGTGAATGGAATAATAGAACAATATAAAACAGACAGCAGAGCCATGGCGGATTGCTACAATAAACTAAACAGGATAATCCAATTGTTCATGAAATCAGTAAGAGACACAACTACTGGTAAAGCTGAGATTTTCTCCAGGAGCTTAGGTAGTTTTCCCCCCATTATCAACATGGAGGCCACCCGCAGGGTAAACCCAGTGAGGGCTATTTTGCAGCTTCTCTCAGCAATCATTGTTGTGTATGATGTCTACTTTGCAATAAAGAATATCCTTTGCTATTCCAGCAGAGCCAAGTCAGAAATTGCTCAACAGATACGAAAAGTGGCTGATATGATGGAGGCTGAGATACAATCATGTGGAGAGTTTTATAAACCTGTAGAAAACGATTTAAATTTTCTTTAGACGAAGTATAAACAATAATAATAATAATCCTTGCATTTGATATAGCGCTTTTCACGTTGGGAGGACGTCCCAAAGCGCTTCACAGAACACACTGTAAAGTGAATTGACTGTATATTTGTGGGCGAACGCGGCAGCCAATTGCGCACAGCAATGTCCCACAAACAGTCGTAGATTGAAAATGACCAATTTATTATTGTTGTTGTTTTGGAGGGATTATTATTAGGCGTGTGGAGTAAGGAAACTTGCCCAAGGTTTCGCCCTGCCTGGAATTGAACTCAGGTGTCTCACTTGCAAAGCGAGTGCTCTAACCACTCAGCTACAGGACTCCACAAGGGAGAGAATTGGATTAATTACCTGCCGCCAAGCGGGAAAACATGCTTTGGTCCCCAATCTCTGCTTCATAGCCTTCAACCGTTATGATCAGAAATTAATTAGTGTTCAAATTATTGTTTCAGTGAAGGTAAATATGCTTATGCTTGTTAGCTAGTGACTGGCTGATCTGTGGAACGACAATCAAACTTCATCGAACTGAGTTGCAGAATCTCTCTAAGTGTGACAGATGTTATGGAGTAGCTGGTGTCACTACAGATAAGATGTTATGAGAATATGTCAGTGAGCTGTGCCTTGTAACATGAAGAGTTAAATTGGCTGAGAGAGAAGAAGTGAATGTGTTTCTGTAGTAACAGCACAATATTGACTACCATACCCTGCCTGCTGTAACCTGCTTATTGAATCAATGTGAAGTTATATGTATTTCTGCCTTAGTCATTAAAATAATTCTTAAACATAAAGTACAAGATTTGGTTCCTCTCTTCATAGATTCTGATTTTGACATTTCTAAACAGAATAAGATGGTCTTTTCTCGACAAACCTTTTGCCTCAGGCTTCAACAGAGTGATTAATTCCACTGCTGTCTACACCTTCAAACCCAACACATCCACATCCCTATTCAAACCGCCACCATCCCCCATCCCACGAGCCCTGAATGTCAACCACAGTCTCCCATGCGGCACCTTATCAAACAGCTTCTACTAATCCACACACACATTCACAGCTTTACCCTTTGGTTGCTATTTTGAAGACCTCTATTAATTTGGTCAAACACGATTTGCCCTTTGCTGACAGCCCCTTATTCCTATCTAGTTAAGGTGTAGGGAAATTTTAATGGAGATGTTCAAAATTATGAGAGGTTTTGATAGAGTAGATAGGGAGAAATGGTTTCCACTGGCAGGTGGGTTGCTAACCAGGGCATTCAGTTGTAAGATAATTGGCAAAGAACCAGAGGGGAGATAAGGAGAAATTGTTTTACACAGAGTTGTTATGGTTGCGACCGTCAGGAAGATGGAAGGCAAACTAGATGGATCTTGGACTTTTATCGTCTAACAGTTCTTATGTTCTTATCGTCTGGAATGCATTGCCTGAAAGGTGGTGGGAAAACCTTCCTGACGCCTTCAAAGACCTGTGTATATGAACCCCCTGGTCTCTCTGCTCCTGTAAAACTGTACCATTTATTCAATGCTGCCTCTCCTCATTCTTCCTCCCAAAATGCATCACCTCACATTGCTCAGCATTAAACTTCATCTGCCTTGTGTCTGCCCATTTCACCAGTGTCTCTGATCTGCTGCAGTTTGCTACCATCCTCCTCACTGTTTACCACATTCCCATGTTTTGTGTCATCTGCAAACATTTAAATTTTGCTCTCTATCCCCAAGTCCAAGTCATTCACATATATCAAAAATACCGACCCCTGGGGGACACCACTGTATACTTCCCTCCAGTCTGAAAAACAGCTATTCACCACTACCTTCTGCTTTCCCAGCCAGTTTCATATCAGAGCTGCCACTATCCCTTTTATCCCATGGGCTTCAATTTTGCTAACAATTCTATCATGTGGCACCTTATCAAATGCCTTCTGAAAATCCATATGCACTACACCAACTGCACTTCTGCTTTATTCTCTAATGTATTTTGAACCTGATATTTATCATAAACCTCCTTTTTCAGTTTCATCTTAATCCCAATTTCCTTAGTCATCCAGGGAGCTCTAGGTTTGAACACCCTACTTTTCTCCTCATGGAACTGTGTTTGCATTGCACCCTAACTATCTCATCCTTGAATGCCTCTCATTGCTCGTTTACCATTTTACCCATCAATCTTTCTTTACAGTCCCACTTGGCTACATCCCTTTTCAACTCACTGTAATTAGCCTTTTCCAGTTGAGTATCTTCACCTTTGATTGCTCCTTGTCCCTTTCCATAAATATTCTAAATCTAATGATGTTGTGATCACTATTATCCAGGTGCACTCCTACTGAAACCTGCTCCAATTGCCCCACTTCATTCCCCAGGTCTAGATCCAGCACTGCTTCCTTCCTTGTTCAGCTGCAAACATACTGATCCAGAACGTTCTCCTGCCACATTTTATGAACTCTTCCCCATCCATGCCCTTTACACGGTTTTCTTCCCAGTCTATGTTTGAGTAATTGAAGTCTCCCATTACCACTACTGTATTGTTGGGACGTCCTCCCCATGTGAAAGGCACTATACAAATGTAATTTCGTTCTTGCTTTTATATCTTTCTGAAATCTGTTTGCATATTTGCTCCTCTATCTCCTTCCCACTATTTGGTGGTCTATAGTAAACACACAGCAGAGTAACAACTCCTCTTCTGCTCCTTAACTCTTACCAAGGATGGGAGTGTGGGATGCTGTTGCTGTGTGTTGCCAGTGTGGGTCCTGGTCTTTCCCAACATTTGAAAAGAACATCAGAATCTCTTTGTTACAACACATCTGAAAATGAACATTTTTACTGCACTCCAGAACCCGGGATGGCTAGATCCCTTTTCAACTCACTCTTATTAGCCTCTTCCAGTTGAGTATCTCTACTTTTGATTGTTCCTGGTCCCTTTCCATAAGTACTCTAAACCTAATGATGTTGTGATCACTGTTGTCCAGATGCTTTCCTCCCCACTCCAGTCTGGTGCCCATTCCAGCATTGTGAAGCACTCTAGACGTCCTCCTGACGTGAATGTAAATATAAACAGTATTGTTACACACCTCAATGACTTCTACAAGACACCATCAGCATGCTGTATGCAGAAAGGAGCAGTGGGAGCAGAGGGAGAAGGTGGAGAGAAGAGGTGGATCATTTCAGTTTTGTCCTCAATGACCTCCTCGTGTTTGGAGCTGGAGATAATAATAATCCTTGATGTAAAGCAACTTATATTGTCGAGACATCTCAAAGCGCTTCACAGGATACACTGTGAAATGAATTTATTGTGTATTTTGTGGACAAAACACGGCAGATAGTTTGTGCACAGCAGTGTCCCACAAACAGGCATAGATTGGGTGTATATAGCACCTTTCACATCAGCCGGAGGTTGCAAAGCACTGGACAGTCAGAGATTTGGACCCGAGCAGGGGAGTGGGGGTGGATAAGGGAGGGTGGATGATAGGAGGGTGGCCAAAGGCATGGTCGAAGAGGAGACATGCCTTGAAGGAGGCAATGGAGGGAGAGTGGTGAAGGGAACCTGGGATGGAATTGGAAAGGTGGGAGGAGAGAGGCTGAAGGCCGGACCAGTGATGATGGGTCAGGCCAGGTGGAGGTCTTGGATTAGGCCAAAGCATGCTGAGTGGAGGGAGTGGACAAGTTGATATAGGGTCAGCAGGTCACAGAGGTAAGGAGGGGCAAGGCCACGGAGGACCTCGAAGGCGAGGACGAGGATATTGAACTCTATCCTCTGGGGTATGTGGAGCCAGTGGAACCAGGTGGGGGTGGAGGTGATTAGGTCACAGAGCCTGATAGGGAGAGGACACAACCTGCAGAGTTCTGGATAATCTGCAGCTTGTGGAGGGAAGAGTTGGAAAGGTCAAGAAACAGGGAGTTTGTGTGGTCGAGTCTAGATGTCATGACCCCGTGAATGAGTGTTTCGATGGCCTGAGGGGTGAGGCAGTGGAGGAGCCGGGCATTGTTGAGGAGATGGGTGAAGGCAGCTCGGGTCATGGTAGAGATGCAGGAGAAAGGACAGTTGAGGTTAAACAAGCCAAGGTTCCTGACTGGCTCAGTGAGGCGTACTTCACTGTAAAGTGCAGTGACTGGGTGTTTGTGGGGGATTATGGGATCAGAGCTGATAGCTCCTGTGAAGAGGCAGCAGCAGGACAACAACAACATGCAATTATATAGCGTCCTTCACGCGGGGTGGGGTCCCAGAGCGCTTACAGACACAGTGGGCTGAATGGCCTGGTGCACTGTAACTGGCCGTGACTGTACATGTGCTGTCTTCAGCACTTTCTGGACTTGCAGCATATCCTCTCAATCTTACCAATAACAATCTTTCAATTTATTCACCACCTTTGCACTTGCTTCCTTGTTCAGTTTAACTGTGGTTCCTCCCAACGTGAAGGGTTTGTTATCGATATAAAATGCTGGACTATGGGAACTCTCTCCTCGCCGGCCTTCCCGCCACCTCCCTCCACAAGCTGCAGGTCATTCAGAACTCTGCAGCTCGTCTACTGTCCTGCACCAGGCTTCGGGAACACATCACTCCCACCCTCGCTCGCCTCCACTGGCTCCCCATCCCCCAGAGGATCAAATTCAAGATCCTCATCCTCACCTACAAGGCCATTCACGGCCTCGCTCCCTCCTACCTCTCTGACCTACTATCCCCCTACCTACCTGCCCATACCCTCCGTTCCTCTGGCTCCGGTCTGCTCCACATCCCCCGCCCAACCGCCCTACCATCGGTGGCCGGACCTTCAGCCTCTCAGCCCCGAGGCTCTGGAACTCTATCCCCAGTGCCTTCGCCGCCTCCTCCCTTTCCTCCTTCAAGGCCGGTCTCAAGACCTTTCTCTTTGACCGAGCCTTCAGCTCCCCTCTCAACTCTCTACCCCCTCCTCGCTCTCTCCCTTCCCTCCCCTCACCCTGACCATTTCCCCCCTGCTCGGGTCCTGACCCAACTGTACAGCGCCTTGAGACGTCCTCCCGACGTGAAAGGCGCTCTATAAATGGAATCTTGTTGTTGTTGTTGTTTGCAGATATCATGAATCTTCCACCAAGACATTCATCTCTGACGAGCTCTGGAGGAATTTATGGTTTCATGTGTTCATAGTGAAAATCCTCATTGGTTGCAGTAAACTTGAAAGTGCAAGAAGCATGTTTTAAACATTTATAGAGCAGATGCTGGTCATTGTAGGTTACTCAGTTACCAAACATCTTTAACTAAGCAGCGACAAAGCCAGGCAGTGATACAGACAATAGTCCAACCAGCCAACCAATTTGTCATCCAATCTGGTAGGTAAATGGTTTGCTTTTTACATTGCAGTGTTGGATTAACAATCAGTATGACTCCAGTAAAAGGACTGTCTTCAAAGAAGCTCAGCTGTCACAACACAGAATTTACAGCACATCACAGAGGAGGCCATTCATCCTATTGTGCATGTGCTGGTGCTGGCTTCCCTACAGTCACCTCCAACCCCAACGATATTCCTGCTCTGGATTTATCAAGTCCCTTTATTGTTCTGTAGAATCAAATTCCACCACCAGATATCTCAATAATTCTAACATTTGTTACAGCAGCTTATAATGTTGTATTTAGCTCAAAATGTTATACAAACTTTCCTGTAAAGTGTGGTGACTTGGACTTCGTAGGTGAATGTTATAATTTGCACATAGCAATGTCCCACAAACAGCTGTTAAGTGAATGATTGGTTTTATCTGGAGGAAATGCAAGCTACTCCACATAGGAATTAAGAATAGGATTCACATGCATGGTACAGTAATAATAATAATAAGAAGAAGAATCCTTGCATTTGATATCATATCATGTCATTGAGATGTCTCAAAGTGCTTCACAGAATACATTGTAAAGTATATTGACCGGATTTTGTGGGTGACACGTAGCAGCTAATCTCGCACAGCGATGTCGCACAAACAGTCATGGATTAAGTGCCCATTTTTTTAAAAAAGGGATTATTACACCTGAAAAGCGATCCGTCAATCGACTAACAACTGGGTTCATACTTACAGTTAGTAAACAGAGGTGTGTGTAGTAATGTACTTGAATAAGGTTTTACCCACCCAAGGGCATAAGGGACTGTCCAGAGACAGTGCAGAGGAGAGCATCGAGGCTTATGCCCAGTGTTAGAGGAATGAACTATGGGCAGAGCCAATAGAAAACTACATTAGAATACATTAGAATATACAGCACAGAAACAGGCCATTCGGCCCAACCGGTCTATGCCATTGTTTATGCTCCACATGAGCCTCCTCCCGCTCTCCCTCCGCTCTAAGCCTTCAAGCATAACCTTCTATTCCTTTCTCCCTCATGTACCTATCCAGCTTTCCCTTAAATACATCTATGCTATTTGTCTCAACAACTCCTTGTGGTATCAGGTTCCACATTCCCACTACTCTCTGTGTGAAGAAATTTCTTCTAACTTCCCTATTTGATCTATTTGTGACTGCTATATATTGATGGCCCCTGGTTTTGATCTCCCCCACAAGTGGAAACATCTTCCCTATGTCTACCCTATCAAAACCTTTCATAATTTTAAAGACCTCTAAAAGCTCACCCCTTACCCTCCTCTTTTCAAAAGAGTCCAATCACGTTCAGCCTTTCCTGATAGGTATAACCTCTCAGTTCTGGGATCATCCTTGTGAATCGCCTTTGCACCCTCTCCAGTGCCTCTACATCCCTTCTATAATGTGGGGACCAGAACTGCATACAGTATTCTAAGTGTGGTCTAACCCAGGTTCCATAGCAGTTTACCATAACTCCCCTGCTTTTCATTTCTATTTCTCTAGAAATGAACCTCTATGCCTGGTTTGCTTTTTTATGGCCTTGTACCTGCATTGCTACTTCTAGTGAATTGTGTGTGTGCCCCTAGATCGCTTTGCTCCTCTACCCCATTTAGGGTTTTATTTTTCAGGATGTATGTGACTTCCTTATTCCTTCTACCCAAAATGTACCACCTCACACTTTTCTACATTGAAATGCATTTGCCATTTAAATGCCCATTCAGCAAGTTTATTAATGTCTTGCTGTAATTTGTTACAGTCCTCCTCTGTATTAACTATTCCCCCATGTGTCGTCTGCAAATTTTGAAATTGTACTGCTGATTCCCGAGTCCAAATCATTAATGTATATTGTGAACAACAGTGGTCCCAATATCGATCCTTGTGGAACACCATTGCCCACGCCCTGCCGGTCTGAGTAACTACCCTTCACCCCTACTCTCTGTTTTCTGTTTTGTAGCCAGCTTGCTATCTATTCTGCTATTTTTCCCCGGACTCCACTTGCTCTGACCTTATTCATTAGTCTATTATGTGATACCTTATTGAACGCCTTTCGGAAATCTAAATGGATTACATTACCACATTACCCTTTCGAAGAATTCAATGAGGTTGGTCAAGCATGACCTTCCTTTTTGAAATCCGTGCTGACTATTCTTTATTATGTTTTCCGTTTCTAGATGTTTTTCTATTACCTCCTTCAGTAAGGATTTCATTATCTTTCCTACACCGATGTTAAGCTGACATGTCTATAGTTCCCTGGGCTTGTCCTATCCCCATTTTTAAATATAGGTATAACATTAGCTAACCTCCAGTTCTCTGGGACTACTCCCTTTTCTAATGAGTAATTATATATGTGTAATTGTGCCTCTGCTATCTCTTCCCTTGATTCTTTTTAATATATGCGGATGCAATCCATTTGGACCAGGGTTTTATCCTCTCTGGGTTTCGTTAGATTTTCAATTATATCTCCACTTTGTATCTTAAATGTATTTATATTATTTTTGATCTCTTCTTCTGTCATGTCCACCTGATCCATCTCTCTGGTGAATACTGAGGCAAAGTAATTATTTAATATTTCTGCCATTTCGCTATCGCGGACTGTGAGCTTATCTTGTCCATCCCTTAATAGCCCTATTCCTATTGTAATGTTTCTTTTGTTATTTATATGTCTGTAGAATATTTCACTATTTCTTTTTATATTTCTGGATAACTTAACTTCATAATTTCTCTTTGTCTTCCTAATTTTTTTGACTATTTTCCTGACCTCTTCGTCCTTTTTTGTCATGCTCTCCCTTGTTGTTTACGTACTTAGTGAGTACTTGTTTTCTGAGTCTCAATTTGCCCTTATGTCTTTATTCATCCCTGGTGTCTTATTATTTATTTAGCTTTGTCTTGTTTTTTAGCGGAATATATTTCTCCTGGACTCTATTGATCACTGTTTTAAATGTTTCCCACTGCTGCTTTATCTCTTTGTTTGCTGATATTGTTTTCCAGTTTATTTTCCCAAGTTCCATTCTCATCCCCTAAAAATCAGCATTTTTCCAATCTATGACCCTGGTCTTTGTCATACTGATGTTCTTCTCAATCATTATTTTAAACCTTATTAAGTTATGATCACTATTGCCGAGATGTTCCCCTACTCATACTTTTCTTATCTGCTCTGGTTCATTTCCCATTACTAAATCCAGCAGGGATTTCCCCCTTGTTGGGCCGCTTATATACTGGGTAAGAAAGGAGTCCTGTACACATTGAAGGAACTCCATTCCCTTATCCCCTTTACTTACCTCTTCTAGCCAATTTTTTTGGGGGTAGTTGAAATCCCCCATGATTATTACTCTATGTCTTTTACTCATTTCGCTAATTTGCTTGCATATTTCTTCCTCTACCTGTTAGATGCTCTGTAGAGTACCCCTATTTGTGTGATTGATCCCTTCTTATCTTTTACCTATATCCACACAAATTCTGTTTCTATGTTACTGATGGCTATATCCCTTTTTTTCTACTGCCACAATGTCATCCCTAACATCATGGCATTGTGTTTGTGGGACACTGCTGTGCGCAGTTGGCTGCTGGGTTTCGCCCATAAATATACAGTCAATTCACTTTACAGCATATTCTGTGAAGCGCTTTGAGATATCTAGAAGACGTGAAAAGCGCTATATCAAATGCAAGGATTATTATTTTAATTATTATTATAACGAGTACAGCTACTCCACCGCCCTAGGGTCACAACAACAACTTGTACTTGTATAACACCCCCTAAGGAGGGCAGCATCTTAGAGCGCTTAATAGTGGCGGAGCCTGACTTCAAGTCAGGGTAGGTGACCAGAGCATGGTCAAAAAGGAAGATTTTCAGGCGGGACTTGAAAAAAGTGAGAGAGGGGCAAGGCAGAGGGATTGATTAATCCAGAGTTTCGGGATATATTGGCTAAATGCGCATCCTGAAATGGTGGAGCGGAGGGTGTGAGACACAAGTAGGAAGCTGGTGCCAGTCAAGCAGAGGCACTGGGTGGTGGAGGGATTTGAACACGAGAGTGAAGATCTTGAAGTCGATACGTTCGATGATGGGGGACCAGTGGAGCCTGGCCAGAACTGGTGAGATGGGCGTACAGAGTTTAGACTGGGTAAGTATGCGGGTAGCAGAGTTCTAAATGAGCTGGATTTTTGAATAATGGAACTGTGGAGACCAGCGAGTATGCATTTGAGTAATTCAGACAGGAGGTGACAAATGCATGAATGAGGATAAGGTAGGATTGGAGGTGGGCAATGTATGAGGAGGCAGAGGTGGAGGAAGGAGGTCCTCTCTGCTTCTCTGGAAGCTTGCACTCATCCAGGCCCTGATGTCTGCCAGACAAGCTGATAAAACATCGGTGGATCTGGAGTTGATAGTGGAGGAGGCAAAGTAGATTTGTGTGTCATCTGCATACATGTGGAAGTTTACCTCATGTCTGCAGAGGGAGCATATACATGATTAAAATAAGAGGGCCAAGTATGCAGCCCTCAGCTACCCCACAGATGACTGGCAGGGTGGGAGGAGAAACCATTTGCCGAGATGAAGTGCAGGCAGTTTGTTAAATAGGCCTCGAGATGGCTTTGTCCGTGATTGACAGGTCAGAAATATCAAGGTCGTATGTAATGACGAGGTTGAGGGGATGACCACAGTTGTGAGTTGGCGAGTTGATGTGGAGGGTGAGGGTTTTGGTAGGAGAGGAGGGCAGTGAAATCTGAGGAGGTGGTGCAAGGGGAGGTTTGGTAGAGGTTGAAATCACCCATTATGAGCAGGTGTTCAGTTCAGAGGGACAGGGATGTGAGGAGAGAGGAGATATTGGTGAGGAAGGGGCCAGGGGTTTTGGGGGTGGGAGGGGGTGGTAAACTAGGAGGATTTTGAGGAAAGAGAGGAGGGATGGTAGAGGGTGAGGTGCTCAAAGAAGGATAAACAGCCAGAGGAATAGGGGGATAGACCAAGGGAAGCTCGAGAAATGAGGGCCACCCCATCGCCATGTTGGTTGGAGTGGGTGAGGGTGGGAGTGGGGTGGTTTGAAAGGTGTGGCCAGGAGGGGAGGCTTCAATAAGGGGGACTGAGTTGCCGTGGGAGATTTCTGTAAGAACAAGAATATTGATGTGCTCATCCAGAATGAGGTCATGGAAAGTAACGGCTTTGTTGGAGAGGGAGCGGATATTTTGGAGGGAAATGAGGATAGGTTTGCTGGTTGTGGGTATGGGGAATGGAGTGTTAAAGGAAGGATTTGGGGTTGTGGGCGCAAATGACCGTGGAGTATGAGGAGGGGGTAGTGTTGGAGAGGGTATGGATGAGGGAGGGAGAAGGGGTGCTTGCCTTTCCGAGGTGGCTGGTGCAGAGAAAGTGAGTGATGGGACAGTTGGGACTGCTGCTCTGGGACAACAAAAGCCGGGAGCCACGATGGGCCTGCCAGAAGATGCACAGGCTGCAGCAGAGGGAGGTAATCGTGGGGTCCAGGAGAGAGAGAAGATGAGGGAGGAGGGAGGTGGGGAAGAAGGACAGAGTGTGTGTAGCGGAGTATAGGGTTAGAAGCAGGAACATTTTCAGAGGGAGCAGCTCGTGTCGGGGCAACATCCAAAATGTGCACACACAGACTGGGAGCAAGTGATCAGCGGGACAGCATTTAAACTCACTTAAATTTAAACACACTGAAATAAAACATTTTTATAATTCATTTTAATTCCCAACACAGGGTACAATGTACCATTGATTAGTATGAGGATCACACTGACAGTAAGCTGGGTACAACACCAACAATAACCACCACAACAACAACAACAAAATTACATGTGTAAAGCGCCTTTCACGTCGGGAGGACGTCCCAAAGCGCTGGACAGATAGAGTTTCGGACCTGAGCTGGGGGTCAGGGTGGGGGAGGGTGGAGGGCAGTGGGGGGAAGCAGGGAGATCGAAAGTACGGTCGAAGAGGAGGGTCTTGAGATGGGACTTGAAGGTGGCGAGGGAGTGGGGGGAGGCGGAGGGACTGCAGGAAGGAGTTCCAGAGGGTGGTGCAGAGTGGTGGAAGGCCCGCCCGCCGATAGTGGGGCGAGAAAAGGCGGGGGACGTGAAGCAGGCCGGAACCCGCTGAGCAGAGAGAGTGAACACACTCTGTCCTTCTCTCCCACCTCCCTCCTCATCTTCTCTATGTGAGTTGCATAGTCGTGCCTCAACGTAATGAAGGCGTGTATGAGGGTTTCGGCGGCCTGCGGTGTGAGACAGTGTCGGAGCCGGCGACATTGCGGAGGTGGGAGAAGGCAGAGCGGGTCATGGCATAGATGTGGGGTAGAAAGGATAGTTGAGGGTCAAACAAGACCACAAGATTCCAGACTGGCTTAGCAAGGTGGGGCGTGCAACCATGGATGGTGATGCTATCAGCGCCTGAGGGGAGGAGGCGCTGAGTGGAGCCAATCAGGAGAGCCTCGGTCTTGTTGACATTCAACTGAAGAAAGTTAGCTCTCATACAGGATTTGATATCCGACAGACATTCTGTCAGCACAGCAGTGGTCCTGGAGTCAAGAGTGGAGGCAGAGAGGTAGAGTTGGGTGTCATCCACATACATGTGGAAGCGACCCCATGTCTGCGGATGATGTCACCAAGAGGGAGCATATAGATGTTGAGGAGGAGGGGACCAAGGACAGAGCCCTGAGGAATGCAGCACAAGACGGTTCGGGGGCTGGAGGAGAAGCCGTTTGAGGAGATGAAGTGCAGGTGGTGTGAGAGGTACGATCTGATCCAATCAAGGACAGCGCTGTGGAGGTTGAGGTGAGAGGAGAGGTGGTGGATGAGGATAGAGTGGTCGACGGTGTCAAAAGCAGCAGAGAGGTCAAGGAGGACGAGGAGACAGAGGGAGCCCTGGTCACAGATGGACAGAATATCATTTGTCACTTTGACCAGGACTGTTTCTGTGCTGTGGGCGGCACGGACGCCCAGTTGGAGGGGTTCGAGAAGATAGTGGCAGGAAAGGAAGGAGCGAAGCTGAGAATGCAACACTGATGTCTATAAAGATTACATTTGCATTAAACTGTTTTTCAGTGATTAATAATAATAATTGCTGGTATTTGATATAGCTCCCTACACATAGTCAAGATGTCAGAGTGATTTACAGGATTGTAGTGTGTACAGGATTGTAAAGTGTGATGACTGTATTTTATGTGAGAAAATATTAAAATGAGATTGACTCCTAAAATGAAGATTATTCCCACAAAGTAACTGAACCCAATTAAATTAATTAAAAAGCAAACTGCATCTAAAGTACCTGACCTCAATGCTTAAACATTACTTCAGGCAACATGACCCTCGTTCTATGCTCTTGAGTTTCTGCTGTATGTGAATTCCTCAGTGCAGCAGATTGAGAGTCAGTAAGATGGAGGGAGGGATGAGGAGGACGACTCAGGCTGATGTAAAGATGCTGATGTTGAGCCACATATTTTTATATTTTATAAAGATTTGAAATATTTTGCATCAACGTCATTTTTAAATATTACAATTCCACCCAAATAGTGTAATTTGCGAGGATCCTACAGAGATTTCAAGGTCACGTTGAAGGTTATGTCTTCATATCTTGCTTCACCTTTGATTGAGTGTCCCAGACCTTGTTAATCTCCATAGGTTTCACCCCATATTATTCATCTGACTTGTGCTTGAAAGTGTAGAAACTTTTTAACGCTAGGACCCTGGGTCTGTAGATGGGTGGGACAGAGGACAGAGGAAACATCTTCCTTTACAGAGGCAATGTGCTACCATATATGCTTATGACATCTTAGTAAAATTACAACCCAGGCTTGTACAGAAGGACATGGTTCCTCTGCCTCTCCCCCTGGGCCATCTGATTGATTCACTTTCCTGTTGCAGTGTAATTTTACTAGGATGTCATAAGCTTATAAGGATGTTCCCAGTGGATATGATTATCAGGAAAGACCAGGTAGTTTGGAACTTTTCTCTCCAGAGTTGAGATGATTATGCGTGAAGCTAATGGAGGTGTTTAGGTTATGAAAGCAATTGGTGAATTAGATGTTGATGGGTTGTTTTACTGGTTGGTGAGACCAAAACTACAGGATATAAATCTAAAATAGTCATCAGGAGATGTTAAACAGAGTTTAGGGGGGTTTCTTCACACAAAGGATGGTGAGAATGTCAAACTCACTGCGGAAGCTATGGTTGAAGTAGAAAGCTTCAATCTATTCAAGAGAAAAATTGATTCATACATAGTAGAGAAGGGGATAGGGATACAGGAGAGGGGAAAGGGACAGGCGGCCTCATGTACTTCACTCATTTGCTCAAACGTTCGCTCACTTACTCACTGCCTCACTCCCTCCATTCCTCATTCCTTCCCTTACTCACTTGCCCACTGCCTCACACATTCACTCCCTCCCTCCCTCCCACCCTCCCACGCTCCCTCCCTCCCACCCTCACTCACTGCCTCATTCACTCTCTCCCTCCCTGCCTCACTCACTGCCTCACTCACTCGCTCACTTACTCGCGAGCTTAAGATGAAGAAGACCCTTTGACACACATAATCTCATCCTCAGGACTAGTTGGGCTATGTGACCTGTTTCCATGCTGCATCATTCACTGTAATACCTTATAGAGACTTATAAATATTTTCATAAATCTTTACTTCATCCTCTATCTGTTGGGCCAATTTTCGTATCTGATTAGAAAGTTCTGTCCCCGATCCCTCTGCAAGTTCCATGGAATCCTTTACTATAGAATAGATATCCCATGCAATAAGGAGTCCTGACAAAGCTGTAGCAGCCCCCAGTTTGCATAACCCTGATTTGCTCATGTTTTTGAACACTGCTTTACCTGTTACTTTACTTACTGATTTACTTGCTGCTTTACCCGCTGCTTCACCTGCTGCTTTACTTGCTGCTTTACCCGCTGCTTCACCCGCTGCTTCACCTGCTGCTTCACCTGCTGCTTTACTTGCAGCTTTACTTGCTGCTTTACTTGCTGCTTCACCTACTGCTTTACCCGCTGCTTCACCTGCTGCTTTACTTGCAGCTTTACTTGCTGCTTTACCTGCTGCTTTACCTGCTGCTTTACCTGTTGCTTCACCTACTGCTTTACCTGCTGCTTTACCTGCTGCTTCACCCGCTGCTTCACCCGCTGCTTCACCTGCTGCTTTACTTGCTGCTTTACCTGCTGCTTCACCTGCTGCTTTACCTGCTGCTTCACCTGCTGCTTTACTTGCTGCTTTACCTGCTGCTTTACCTGCTGCTTCACCTACTGCTTTACTTGCTGCTTTACCTGCTGCTTCACCCGCTGCTTCACCCGCTGCTTCACCTGCTGCTTTACCTGCTGCTTTACTTGCTGTACCGACTGTTTCTTTTGCTATGTTGTCCACTGCTTTTTCTGCAGCTTTGCTCACTGCTCTACCTGCTGCTTTTGTTGCCTTGTTCGCTGGTTTATCTACTGCTTCCCTCACTATATCTCCCACCGCTTTTTTTGCTAAATCTCTTTTTGAATTGCACATTTCAGAAAGAATGTCCACTCTTATTGAGGTTTCAGCTCTACATTGTGAACCATCAGTGCCGAGATGTAAGAATTGAATTGCGTTGATACACTCATTGTGGCAATTTGCCATTTTTGTACTGTCCTCTTTATATTGTTCCATGATTTCATCAATAGCTGTTGATATGTTCCATTGTTTAACAGCATCCACACCACTAGCTGCAACGTTAGTGACACCACCAACTACACCTATGCCAGCTCCCACACCCATGAGCCCCAATGATAAACCCATTGTAAAAGGAGCAGAGATTAATCCACCAATGGATAGAATTCCTCCGACAAGGCCGATTGAGGTCCCTGTAATGTTGGCTACTGTGACATCTTGGTGAACTGTGTCAATATCGTGCGCAATATTGCACAGTTTACTATTGTATTCTCTCATCCTTTTTTGCCATTCAGGAAACAGCTCTTTAAAGCGTTGCATTTCTTCAATCCTCTTTTCCATCTCAGCTTCGAGGGCTTCCCTGTTAATATTATAAATACAATGATATATTTTCTCACATAAATTCTCACATAAACACACATTGTCAGAGAGTTGACAGTTTAGAACAACACATATTTTTGAGCTGAAACCTTAAAGCTTAACAAAAAAGGGCGCAATATTTTTGCTAAAGTGAGCAAAGCAGTGAGAGATCCAGCAAGGAGAGCAGCAGAAGACGGGAAAATAATTTACAAATTTCCAAAAATAAATACTTCTTCTCAAGAGACACAGGCATTACTACTCTAGCTCCCTTCAACTTTTGCCTTTGACACTTTAGTGCATTTTCTATCTATCTTCCTTAGGCTAGTGTAAGCAACCCAAGAATTCTGGGTCGTCTTTGGTTGACCAAAGAAGGTTGCAAAGGTTCATGGATTTCATGTAAAAGCTGACTATATACACACATGCACTAAGGCCAAGGGCAACAGAAAACTAGTGACAGGATGCCTATGGAACAAAATTTTCTTTGTCAACATCATTGTGGGAAGGCAAAGAAATGTTGGAATTTTGTTAAAGTCGAAAAGATGTTGACAACTATGGATATCAGTGAAGGGATGAAACTGTCCGACTCCAAAGATGTTTTCAGTAAAGCTAAATTCCAGATATCTTGACAAGGTTGATATGTACGTCTTTACAAGGTATCAATGTAAGGATAATTCTCAATGAAGGGAGGAGAGCTGAGCGTAAAGAGATGAGCTGAGTTTTGGATCACTGCAACCAGTAAACAAATCTATTGCTCTATCAAAGCCATTGTATTGATCTGACCAACCCATTGCAGTGAACTTTACTAACCTGTCTTAAGCATTAATTTGATTACTAACCCATCGTAACATATCATCCAGAACTCTGCAGCTCATGTCCTCTCCCATACCAGTCTTTGTGACCCCATTATCCCTATCCTCACCCGGCTCAACTGGCTCCCCATCCCTCAGAGGATTGAGTTCAAAATCCTCGTCCTTGCTTTCAAGGCCCTCCATGTCATATTACCTTAGCCTCACTCCCTCCCATGCCTCCTTCAAGGCATGCCTGAAGACCCTTCTCTTCGGCCACCTTCCTACCCTCTCTACCCTCCTCCATCCCTGATCCCAACCCCTCTCCCCACCAACATTCAGGCCCTAATCCCTAATCCCTGACATCTTGGGAACATGAAAGGTGTTTTACAAATGTAATTTTCTTTTGTATTTTGTATTGTAAGAATTAATTTGATTTGATGTAAAATTTTGATTATGTATAATCTTACTAATTTTTATTAAACTTTCTTACTAAAAAGGAAATTTGTGTCAGTTCATATTTCACTGTAGAGTCACAAATTTAAAGAACGCGTATAACTGGCACCCAAACAGACACCCTGTGTTGTAGTTGGACCAATATAAATTTAAATTTTGTTTAGAAATTGAGTATTTGACCTGTCACATTTAGTACAGTTGGAGAATTAGAAAAAGTATTCTAAAAACATGGCAGATTCAAAGAAAGCATACGTGAAGAAAAGGTTACCCGAATACGAGGAGCTTTTTAAAGAGGCACTAACGAGTGACCCTCCGATTGAACAATGTGAATAAATTTTTGCAGAATCAAGAGATAAAAGAATAATGAAAAGTAACCAAACTGAAGCTGCATGGATTAAAACCTTGCAGATTTCTAAATACAGATCTCTGAAATCAAGAGAATTAAGAGATTAAAAAGGGTTCAAAGAAATCCTGGAAAAAGAGATAAGAAAGTTGAAAGAAACTGATATAAAAGAGTTGAAAGTAACTCAAATAGAGCTCAAAGAAGCTCAAATGAAGTTCAAAGGAAATTCTGGATAAAAAGGAAAACAGAGCATGAGGCCAAATACTAAGTGAATGATTTTAAGGATAATCTGCAAAGAGAACAGTCAAATAGAAGGGAAGAAATTTAATCTTTTACATGTGGAGAGTACACAGTTTGGAAGTTCACACCGAATATTATCAGGTACAGGCAACTGATATTTTGAGGCAAGCGCAGGAATGGGGTGACAAGATAAATGAAAATGTAGGAAAATATGAAACAACTGAGCAGTGATTTACACACTGTAATTAGAGTGCAAACAACTCTGTCACAGAAAGCCAAAAAGGGGATCCTGTGTCACATGTTGCATGGCAAAAAGAAATAGAAGAGGTTCAAGAACAGCGCACTTAAGAGGAGTATAATCTATACCATGACTCGACACAGTGGCTGCTGAATCAATTGATTGGGGAAGTCTAGATGAGGAAGCCTATCATTATCATGAGGGAAACGACAATGTTCAGATGGGAATTTACCATCAAAAACTGAAAAGAGAAACCCTTGTCATTGTATCCAACTCGTCAATACAAAATGAACCTTAACCCAGATGGCGAGGATGAAGAGGTAGCTCGAGTAAAAATACCATATGACACAATGCAGCTACAAGAAATGGCAAATGCTATTCCCAAATTTGTTGGAAAATCGGATGCCTTTAATCATTTAATGAGGCAGAGCGCGGAGCTATACAAAATACATGTGGTGATGAAGGACATTTCAGGTTACCAGTAGCGACTTGTCCTCAACAATGTTTGATACCTTATTAGCGAACATGAAAATTGGGAAAGATGTCCTAGTCAACTTCCAAGGAAACATCTTAAATGCCATAGGATATGAGATTGCAGTATAGTATTGGACCAGTGTAGACAAAAGCAGGTCAACATTCCAAATGTTACATAGACAGACTATGGGAACCTTCAAAAACAAGATCAACAAAGTCAACTTCCTCAATTCCTCTGCTTTTTCCTTCTCTTTTGAATAATGACTAAAGACCTTTCTCTTCAACAGTGCTTCCGGTCACCTCCTCCCTCCCCCCGACTCGAGTTCATGCTCTGCCACTGTTAAGCGTTCCGAGACACTGCTGTTGGAATGTATATATGTATTATATACAACCAGAAGAAGTTGTTTGCCCTGAGTGGCCTTCTCTTTCTGTTAGTTTTAAATAAGAAAGTGTTCTGATTAAGCATGTAGAATAGTGAAAAACAAGCCCAAATAAGGCAGACTGAAACTGGTGCAAACCGGCTGTAGGGGCTCACCAGACAAAAAAACAAAAAGAAACAAAAGGTACATAAGCTTGGGCTAAGGGGTGGTCTTTAGAGATGCTTACTAAACTGTTGTAATCCACCATTTTGGTTTGTCAAGATTGAACTTATTTTCTGGGTGCAGGCTCGGTTGCAAACGAGTCCGATACCCTAACACTGCCCATGTGAAGGGCGCTATATAAATGCAAGTTGTTGATGTTAACATTAAATTCATGCAACTTAATTTGTTCTTCCTCCATAAAACCACTTAAATGATAACAGCAAGCAGCATTTCCTTGTACGTAGGTTTAGAACCCCAAAATCAGAAGTTAGTTCACTAATATTGGGGTGAAATTTGAAACTTTCAATATTTTAATTATAATGTCAAATACTACTGCTACTACTAACAATCCTTGCATTTGATATAGTGCCTTGTCATGTCACTGAGACATCTCAAAATGCTTCACAGATTATATTGTAACGTGGATTGACTGTATATTTTGTGGGAGAAATGTGGCAGCAAACAGCAGTATCCCACAAACAGCTGTGGATTGAGTGACCAATTTTTTTTTAAATTGACAGATTATTACCCCCAGAAAGCAATCTGCCAATTGATTAACAACCAGGTTCCTACTTACTGCTAACTAAACAGAGGTGTGTGGAATATGGAAACTTGCCTAATTTTTCGCCCTGCCCGGGAATCAAACTTGGGTCCACTCGTGTACAAGGCAATCAAGCTAAACACTACGCTACAGGCCTCCAAGTAGAGTAGCAATGTTCTGCTCCCTACAGGGTCCCACAATAATATCTGACTGTGATGCACACAACCCAACCCAGACTTTGTTGAAATATAGAAAGAACTCCATCAGACAGAGAGCACTTCAGAGAGATAACAAGTTTTATTCAGCAACTGCCTCATATCTGTACGTACCTGTTTTCTATGTCGCTGTCTGCGTCTATTAAGCAAGTGAGAAACGAACCATTATTACTGGTTATTTTAGTGTAAATATGACAGAGTCCTCATTGACCACCACAATATTTGGGTGCTAAATGCAACATTCAGTGTCTTCATTATCATTTTCTCAAATATTCTACTCTTGCAATGTCCCAGAACAAAAACTGGCCTTGAGTGATCCAGCTGTACATGCTGGATCAATAGAAATTTTCAAGAGTGACAATAGATTTTTGTTAGTTAAGGGATGAAGGGGTATGGAGCAACACCAATAACAACAAATTACATTTGTATATCGCCTTTCATGTCAGGAGGATGGCACAAGGCACTGGACAGTCAAGGACTTCGACCTGAGCTGGGGGTTGGGATCAAGAGGGTGGAGAGCAAGGAGGGTAGAGGTAGGAGGGTGACTGAATGCACGGTGAAAGAGAAGAATCTTGAGAAGTCTTTGAAGGAGGGAAGGGAGGGAGGGAAGAGACTGTGGGATTGAGTTCCAAAGAGTTGGGACAGAAGGGCTGAAGTTCCAACTGCCAATGGTGGGGCGGGCAGGGTGGGAGCATGGAGCAGGCCGGAGTCCACTGATCGGAGGGAATGGATAGGTTGGTATGGGCTGAGTAGGTCACAGAGGTAGGAAGGAGCAAGGTTGTGGATGCCTTTGAAAGCAAGCACAAGGATTTTGAACTCTATCCTTTCTAGCAGCGTAATTTAATTATGCAGAGCTCTGAATAATATGCAACTTGTAGAGGGAAGAGCTGGGGAGCGACAAGCAGCAAGTTAGTCTAGTTGAACTTGGATGTGATGAATGCATAGATGAGGGTCTCGGCAACCTGAGAGGAGAGACAGTGGTGGAGCAGAGCAATGTTGTGGAGGTGGGGAAAGGTAGAACAGGTTGTAGCATAGATGTGGTGAAGAAAGAACAGTTGAGGATCAAACAAGACCCCAAGGTTCCGGACTAGCTCAGTGAGGTGCAGTGTGCATCCATGGATGGTGATGCTATCAGGAGCCAAGGTGTAATGGCACTGATGGGAGCCAAGAAGGATGGCCTTGTTGAGGTTCAGCTGTAGAAAGTTAGCTCTCATTCAGGACTTCATGTCTGACAGCCTATCCATCAGGAGAGCAGTGAGGGGGAAATGGGGAAGAGGTAGCAGTTGGAAGGGCAGAGGCAGCCTGATGGATCCCCTCAATTCTGGTCTCGAGGAAATCCAGCATCTCCTCGCAGTTGGAGTTGGAGGAGAGGATGGGCGAGGCATGAGAGAGTGGATGGATTAGCCGGTTGGTGGTGACGAGGAGCCTGGGGTTGTTGAGTATGAGGATGATTTAGCTGAGGTGAGGGCAGAATAGTCATGTTGTCCAGCCATGAATGGACTGTTCAATTGGACTTGATCCAGGTGACTTCGGCGGCACGCACCTGTGCCTTGAGGGAGTTGAGGTGGCTGGTGAACTGGGGGACTTTTAGTGAAATAGGAAGTAGTTTGGGAGATGAGGGGGTCAAGGGCATCAAGAGTGGAGGAGAGGGAGTTGTGGAGGGGCTGCAATGTTCCTAACTGTTCAAATACAGAAAGAAACAATCAGATTTCCTCAGTTCATGGTACAGAAATACTGTTCACAACGCAACATTCACAGACACTCTATCGACATCAAGGCTAAAAGACAACTTATCCAACACAGAGCATACTAATAAAAATCCTTGCATTTGACTACAGCACTTTCACATTGGGAGAATGTCTCAAAGTACTTTATAGGATATATGGTAAATCGGATTGACTGTGTATTTTGTGCATGAATGCAGCAGCCAATCTGTGTTCAGCCACACCACGAACAACAACAAAATTACATTTGTAAAGTGGCTTTCACATCAGGAGGACGTCCCGAGGGGCTGAACAGTCAGGGATCAGGACCCTAGAGTGGGGTGGGGAGTCAGGTTTGGGATGAGGAAGGTCACAGGGGTAATAATAATAATAATCCTTGCATTTGATATAGCGCTTTTCACGTCGGGAGAACATCCCAAAGCGCTTCACAGAACACACTGTAAAGTGAATTGACTGCATATTTGTGGGCGAACCCGGCTGCCAATTGCGCACAGCAATGTCCCACAAACAGTCGTAGATTGAAAATGACCGATTTATTATTGTTTTTGGTTTTGGAGGGATTATTATTAGGCATGTGGTGTAAGGTTTAATTTTTAATTTTAATTTTAATTTTAATTTTAATTTTTTTTTATTTTAATTTTTGCCCAAGGTTTCGCCCTGCCTGGAATTGAACTCAGGTCTCTCGCTTGCAAAGCGAGTGCTCTAACCACTGAGCTACAGGACTCCACGTAGGAGGGCGGCTGAAGGCACGGTCAAAAAGGAGGGTCTTGAGTCGTGCCTTGAAGGAGGCAAGAGAAGAAGCAAGGTGAAGGGATTGTGGGATGGAATTCCAAAGAGTGGGGGCAGAGAGGCGCCTGCTGAATGGAGGGAGCAACAGGTTGATAATGGATCAGCAGGTCAGAGATGTAGAAGGGGGCAAGGTCATGGAGGGGCTTGAAAGTGAGGACACAGATTCCTCATGAGCAGCAGTGAAATCAATGATTACTTTTATGACTCATTTTATTTGGGGGATTGTTAGTGAGGACATCAGGAGAAACTCACTTCTCTTTTCAAATAGTTCCAAGGGATTTTTAACATCCATGTACACTGGGCTAAGACAGGCACCAGAGGCCAGTAACTGAATGAGGAATGGACTCTAATACGGGGTAAAAACATGTGTGATTGGATAAAAGGGCTGAGAGTTCTTACAGTGTCAGCTTCGCCAGTCCATAGCTTCAAGACACTGGGTGAAGAGATGAGATCCTACACCTTAAATGGAGGAGGAAGCCATGTCTCAGGTCTTCAATGTAGGTACTGACCCTGCTCATTGGGGGTCAGAGCTGATGGAAGGAGATAGGGATCTTACCCCAGGAAGAGGGTGAATGGAATTGCAATAGATGTTCATGCCCTCTGCACAATCCAGTTATTGCTGCAGTTTGTCTGTATCTGTACATCCCTCAGCAGTTTTCATAAACTGGAATGAGTCCATGATATGAGAAACCATGCTGCCAAAAGGAATAAGAAGCAAAGGGCGATGAGTCCAGACCAGGAACCTAAAACCTCAAAGATCATGTTTCTGAAGAGCATGTGGCAGGGCAGGGTGAGCATTGGTACCACCAAGTCTCTGTTAGCACTCAAGTGACTGAAGGAAAGTCTTGACCAGAGCATTATTGTCAATTATTCCTCCTATTGCCTCCAGAAAAGGCCATCACATCCACAAATGTGATTTCATTGGTTTGTTATTCAGACATTTTGCACAGGTGCTTTGTGTTGAAAGAGACTATTTGCTCTGGTCTTTTCTGCTCGGAGTTGTGTTCCCTCTCAAAGCTTTAGCAAATCTTCAAAATAGCTACTTTCAAAAGTTGGATGTTTGAACAAATACTCAACATATTCATTCCCTCGTCCTCGATAATGTCTAGAAAATGGTGAAATAGGATCCTGTCTATGTCATTCACTTTACAGTATATTCTGTGAAGTGCTTTGAGACGTCTCAAAGACATGATAAGACACTATATCAAATGCAAGGATTATTATTATATACTGTACATTAAAACTTATGCAGCAAGCTACTACTTATCAACAGTAGCTTAGTTTTGAGGTATGACTCACTCTGTCTTACCTCTTTCTTCCCATCTTAGGTCATGGCTGAAGACTTTTCTCCTTGACCGTGCTTATGGTCTCCTCCTCCCTCCCCTTGGCTGGGCATCGTGATCCGCTACTGTCAAGCGCCCTGGGAAGCTACCCTGCATGAGAGGGGGCTATATATATGCAAGTTGCTGTTACTTGCCTTTCACGTCCCAAAGCACTCCACAGGATTTACAGTAAAGTGGAGTGACTGTGCTTTGCAGGTGAATAAGGGTGTGAATTTAAGACTAAACTGGGTATATGAAAGGGGGAATTAGAGGTAAATTGCATATTCCCACTCCTCCTAGAGAGCTGTGGGAATACGCAATTAATTTCCAAGGGTCCCAATCCTTTGGGATATTTAAAAGGGAATCAACAACAACAGCTTGCTACACCATCCTTTACGCAGGTAGAATCTCAGAGCGCTTATTTAATTGGCTCATACAGAGAGGGGTATTAGGTGATACAGGGGGAGAACAGGGAATTGTGATTTGCTTTGAGGCTTCATTGGAAGAGTAAACACCAACACCTATCCAATGGATCGAATAGTCACTGACTGTGTCAAAATTTCTGTGGTGTGTAAGACAGACAGAAGGACAGACAGACAGACAGACAGACAGGCAGGTTAGTAAATATGATCTGTAAGCCCTTATGGTGAGTTCCCTCTCCGGTGCTGGGGAAAGGGAACACATCGGAGCAAACTGTGTTAATATTCTAGTGGTTATGAGAATATCCAATGGTTAGAATCCATGTTGGGATGAATGATACAGGAAAAAAATTAAATTCTTGCCTAGGCAATATACTTTATGTGTATGGAGGAGTCAAGCCACAAAAACGACTACAATTGTTTTTGTGGCTTCACACTGGGTAGTGTCTTGGAGAGCAAGGTTGTCAGTCAGCTAAAGGTCGACAACAACAACTTGTTCTTAACAGTGATGGAGCCTGACTCCGAGCCGAGAGGGGTTGGAGATTACCATAAGCACAGTTGAAAAGGAAGGTTTTCAGGTGGGACTTGAAAAGGGGGAGAGGGGGGGCAAGGCGGAGGGATTGAGGGAGAATGTTCCAAAATTTCTGGGTGTAGTGGCTGAAAGCGGAGGGTGTGAGGGATGAGCCAGTGTCAGTCGTGCAGAGGTGCCAGATGGTGGGTTGGGGAGTGAGGAAGTGGGAGCGGTACAGAGAGTTAAGGTGGAGTACAGCCGCACAGGGATTTGCAGTTGAGCATCTTTAAGTCAATCCATTGGGTGACAGAGAGCCAATTGAGCCTGTTGACGTTGATGGACGTGAGAAGCTTTGTGCGGGTAATACAACACAAAATTACATTTTACACATTTTATATGCCTTTCACATCAGGAGGACATCCCAAGGTGCTGTAAGGGTAAGGAAGTCAGCGACAAAAATCAACGCAACGTTATTTTGGTGAATGTTATTTAACTTCACAAATGTACCATTAAAAACTTGACAAAAAAACTCGCATCGAATCTGATTTTATTCTATTTTTGTACATTAAACATTCAAAATTTTATTTTGTTCGATATTTTACAGCAATTACAAAATGAGGCTCTGTCCATGGATATTGATGTAAAAATTGCATCAAATATCATTTTACTTCAGATTTGTACATTTTAACAATTGTATTTGATTTTTCATGCAAAGGTATTTCTGTGCATCTTGTTCAAAAACGAGTATCATTTGGCTTGTAAATTTTATTTGGCTTAGCATTTTATTGAACTCGATATTTTTTAAAACAATCTACGCAACGTTATTTTGATGAATGTTGTTTTATTTCGCAATGGTGCTACTAAAAACTTGACATTTTATTTCACTTGATATTCTACAACGATGAAAAAAACATTTTCTATGAGGATGTTCATGGGAAAATCGTATCAAATATCATTATAACAATTAAGATTTAATTGCACTGAATATTTTTCAGAAAATCTAGGCAATTTTATTTTGGTGCATGTTTGTGACCAACTCATTTGAATTCTTATTTAAAAAGATTTCTTATTAATAAAAAAACTAAACATTTTATTTCACTCAATACTATTACAGAAAATCCATGCGATGTATTATTTTGATGGAAAAATCGTATCGAATCTAATTTTATTCTACTTTTGTACATTAAACATTCAAAATTTTATTTTATTTGATATTTTACAGCGATTACAAAATGAGGCTCTTTCTGTGGATATTGATGTAAAAATCATAGCAAATATCATTTTACTTCAGATTTGTTACATTAAAACAATTTATTTGATTTTTGATGTGATGGTATTTCTGTGCATCTTGAACAAAAACAAGTATCATTTGGCTTGTAAATTATATTGAACTCGATATTTTTCAAAAAAATCTACGCAACGTTATTTTGGTGAATGCTGGAGCTTGGGGATGATAGAACAGAGTACCTGTCAAAGAAGGCATTGGCAAAGGCAATGAATCCTCAAGGTAATGAAGACATGTAACAGGGTTTCAGCTGCATTAGGCATGAGATAGGGACAGGGGTGATGATGTGGCCTTAAAAAGACATTGTGAGCAACTTACATCAGTTTTCTATCATCCAGTCCTGTTTTTTTGTTATATGATCAGGATTTCTATTGTCTGGTTGGGCTGGTCTGGTTGATGTTGAGGATTAGTCACTACAGGAACTCAGCACACGCTGAACAGCTGAAGAACAGCCATTTTTAGACACAGTCAGACAAAGTCAATTGTTTAAAATGTAAAGTTGTTTCTGAGGGGGTTTGATAATCTGTAACCAAACCCTATATCCATAATAGTAACAGAACACAGGCCTCAACCCCACATCACACTTATCACTGTGCACTGAGCAGCAATAATCTGTTACTGTTTAACCTCACAATCTGTTTCAGAATGTTAAATCCTCTAAACAAAAGGCTGTCGATGCTGGAAATGTGGTATAAACACAGAAGTGGCTGGAAACACACAACTGGTCAGGCAGCATCCATGGGGAGAGGAAATTCCTCTATCCTCTGTTAAGTCCTCTATCGTATCTTTTCTCTGTTTCAGCAAAAACAACCCCAATTTGTTGAGCCTCTCCTGAAACCACGGCTCCTCATAGAATTACATAGAGCATTACAGCACAGACACTGCCCATTCAGTCCTTCGCCTGGTGTTTATACTCCATATAAACCTCCACTCTGATATTCATTCCCCTTGAGAATCGATGCCATCCATAGCTTCTCTATAGCTGTAAAAATACACACAATATTCTAACTAATGTCCTGGATAAAGTTCTCACTTCCTGCTTTATAGTCAATATTCCTGGATATAAACCTCACAACTTCATTTGTCTTTTTATTCTCTTTTAAACCTTTAACCTACATATCTACTCCATGTGATGGCTCTGTTCCTCAACATCAGTAAAAGTTACTCCTGGTTACAGCACTAGGTGTCCTGAGACAGTACAAATTGTTAACATTGATAGTTTAGCAACAAACAACCCATTTACCTGGGAGCCTGGGTGACCTGTATGACTGACCGGCTGAATACACAGGAGGAATTCTACCTAAGCTGCAATAAGTTGTAGGCAAATTTACAACACAACTTTCTTTCACTAGAGTGTTTCTATAACCAATTAGCGTATGAAATTATCTCATTTTATTCTAACAATACCACCAAGATTCAGGAACAGCTAAGATGAGTAGTAAACAGCTAAGATGAGTAGTAAACCCGAGGATTGGGAGAACGTTAGGGATCAACAAAGGAGAACCAAAAAAGTGATTAAAGAAGGAGAAAATGGAATATGAGGGCAAACTAGCGAGGAACATAAGGACAGACTGCAAGAGTTTTTACAAATATATAAAGAGGAAGAGGCTGTCAAAGGTAAATGTGGGTCCATTAGAGGCAGAGACAGGGGGATTTATAGTAGGGGACAAAGACACGGCAGAGTCATTAAACAAGTACTTTGCTACTGTCTTCACTTTAGAAGACACTGAAAACCTACCAAGAATAGAGGGGGACCGAGAAGACAATGTTAGCGAGCAACTTGGGGAATTAATATTAGTAAAGAAATGGTTTTAGGTAAATTGTCAGGTCTTAAAACTGATAAATCCCCTGGACCTGATGGCCTACATCCTAGGGTTTTAAAAGAGGTGGCTACTGAGATAGTGGATGGCTTGTCTTTGATCTTCCAAAATTCTCTGGATTCTGGAACGGTTCCCATTGATTGGAAGATTGCAAACGTAACACCACTATTTAAGAAGGGTGGGAGAGAAAAGATGGGGAACTATAGACCAGTTAGTCTGACATCAGTGGTAGGGAAAATTCTTGAGTCCTTAATTAAGATGTCATTATGGGATTCCTGGAAGACCATAACAAGATTAGGCAGAGTCAACATGGCTTTACAAAAGGGAAGTCATGCTTAACTAATCTTTTTTTTTGAAGACGTATCTAGCAGGTTAGATAGGGGGGAACCAGTAGATGTAGTATATTTAGATTTTAAAAAGGCATTTGACAAAGTGCCACACAAAAGGCTATTGCACAAGGTTAAGGCCCACGGGATTAATGGGAACATATTAGCATGGATTGAAGAGTGGCTAACGGGTAGAAAAGAGAGAGTAGGGATAAACGGGTCATTCTCGAATTGGAGGATGTGACTAGTGGAGTGCCACAAGGATCAGTGCTTGGGCCTCAGCTATTTACAATTTACATCAATGATCTAGACGAGGACATTGAATGTAACGTATCTAAATTCGCGGATGACACTAAACTAGGTGGGAGAGTAAGCTCTGAGGATGATGCAAAAAGATTGCAATGGGATATAGATAGGCTCGGGGAGTGGGCGAGTAGGTGGCAGATGGAATTTAATGTGGGGAAGTGTGAAGTTTTTCACCTAGGTAGCAAAAAATGGAAAAAACGATTATTTTCTAGAGGGGGAGAGATTAGATAGTGTTAGTGTTCAGAGGGATTTGGGTGTCCTTGTACACCAGTCTCAAAAAGTTAGTTTGCAGGTGCAGCAAGCAACTAAGAAGGCGAACGGCATGTTAGTGTTCATTGCAAAAGGTTTAGAGTACAAGAGTAGGGAAGTCTTGCTGCAACTGTGTTGGGCCTTGGTGAGACCACACCTAGAGTATTGTGTGCAGTTTTGGTCTCCTTATTTAAGAAAGGACATACTTGCCCTAGAAGGGGGGCAGCGTAGATTCACTAGGTTAGTGCTTGGGATGAGGGGACTGACCTATGAGGATAGGCTGAATAAAGTAGAGCTGTATTCTCTAGAGTACAGAAGAATTAGGGGAGATCTTATTGAAACATATAATATTCTTAAAGGGCTGGATAAAGTAGACACTGAGTAGACACTGTCCACTCCCTCCTCCATACCCCCTCTGAAGCACCGGCAATTCTCACCTCAGACGCCAAGTGCGAAGAGGTCCTGAACTTTTTGATCTCCAAAATCGACAACACCCGCCTGGTTGCCTCCTCCTCCTCCCCCCTGCCCATGCTTCCCTCACCACCCTCTCCTCCTACCACGGCACACACTACTCTCATTTGCCCCATCTCTCCTGCCTCCCTTTCCCCCACCATTATCAAAATGAAGCCCTCCACCTGCTGCCTTGCCCTGCCCCACCCAGCTTCTGGTCATGCATCACCTCCTCCCCTGCCCCACTGCTGGCCAACACAACCAACCAGTCCCTCTCCTCAGATTCTGTCTCACTCACCCTTAAAATCATTGGCATTACTCCTCTCCTTAAAACACTGACCATCGATCACTCCAACCTCAAAAACTTCAGACCGATCTCAAACGTGCCCTTCCTGGCCAAAGTTTTGGAACACGTGGTTGCCAATCAACTTCACCTACACCTCTCCCTCCACTCCCTACTCAAAACTCTCCAGAATGGTTTCACCCAGCCCACAGCATAGAGACAGCGCATGCCAAACCAACAAATGACGTCTTCTCTCTGTGACCAGGGCTCCTCCTCCTCCTCATTCTTCTTGACCTCTCGGTCGCATTCAACACAGTTGATCACGCCGTGCTCCTCCACCTCCTCCGTACTGTAATGTTCTGACCTCCCGAGAGATTCAGCTGTCTCTAGAGGAGATGAGCAAGAAGCCTCGTTCTCAGCTTCTCCAATGACAGGCTGGGCCAATGGTTGTTGGGTTGGCGGCAGCGGGGCAGAAGAGAAATGAGTGAACACGGACTCCACTGTGGCTTGTTAGAGTGTCCGTGTGGGTCTCTCTCTCCTCTGTTTGTATGTCACTGTTTGTTCATTTGTGTGTGTTTGTGTGTCTCTCTCTTTCTGTGTCTGTGAATGTCTTTGAGTGTCTCTCGTTTTCTTTGAGTGTGTGTGTGAGTTTGTGTGTGGGTGTGTGTCTCTCTCTCTCTGTCTGCCAGTGTCTCTCTCTCTCTGTCAGTGTCCATGTATATGTGTCTGTATCTCTGTGTGTGTCTCGCTCGGGTGTGTGTAAATCTGTGTATGTGTCTCTCTTTCTCTCTGGGGGGTGAGAAGGAGGTCTCTCTCCGTCTGTGAGGGCCTTTCACGTTGGAAAGGGTGCTGAACACTCAGAAATTTTGGACCCGAGCTGGGACTTGGGGTCAGAAGGAAAGGAGGGCAGGTGGGGGTGGAAGGGTTACAGAAGGCATGATCAAAGAAGAAGGTCTTCAGATGGGACTTGGCACAGACGTTGGGTAGAAAGGATAGTTGAGGGACAAACAAGGACACCATCCCCAATACACACACACAGTCACCATTCCCAACACACACACAGACAGACGCCATACAGATGCCATACCCCACGAACTTACACATATACACAGTCACTGTCCCCAAAACAAACACTGCTGCAACAAACAGTGTCTGTGTGTGTATGTCTTGGAGACACGGTCTCCAAGACATACACACACAGACACTGTCCTCAACACACACTCCCCCAGACACCATCCCCAACACACAGACACTGTGCCCAACAAACACACACATATTCTAAATGCCAGCCTAGTACTGTGTCCCGTGGACTCTCAGAGATTGGGAATTATCTTTGTTCTTGCTCAGCCTCACATTTACTGGAGTATCAGTAATCACATCCTCACTCACTCTGTGATACAAAGAAATCCTCAACAGTGCAATAGTCCAACTTGAGCACCCACACAAGACAGACACTAAGACCAGGATAGTAAAGTAAACACACAATAATTCATAGAGACAAGTTCAGACAAAAGTCTGAAATTTTCAATCTCACCTCAAATCTTCTTCCTTTTTTTCTGGATTGATGGTGAGGTCACTGGATGGGTCACTCTGCAACTGAATGACCAACTGGCTGCTGACCTCTAGCTGGGTTACTGACTGGGGCACTGGATGACCAACTGGCTGGTGATGCAATGGGAAAATTCTAAGTCAGCTGCAATGAGATCAGCAAATATATAACCCACCATTCCTTTCACTTTCACTTTCACTGTAACCAATTACATAAGTGAACATGTGACTCCATAAACATTTACAAATTAAGCAACGTTGGTGATGAAATGTGAAAGGAGTTACTCAATAAATAATAATAATAATCCTTGCATTTGATAGACTGCCTTAGCCGTCTTGGGAACCTACAAGGCATCCTCTCCATACTGTAATATCTATTCCATAAAGAGGCCCACAATATTATAATAGCAGCTGAACAATTATATATGTATAAACATGTTTAGTATATAAATATATCATACTAAGAATTAATGCTGAGATCCTGCTGGGTGGGGGGAGGGGGGACATGGGCGATGGTCGCAGGGATGATGCGATGAGGATCAAAGCCAGGAATCGCCAACTAGCCTTGGAGCTGCCCTCCCAGTGCTGATCTACATGATTCTGCTTGAGGCACACACACCTTCAGTGTACCAACTGTGGTGTCCATCCACAAGAAAGGTGACCCTAGTGAGACCGAGAACTACCAACTCTCAACTCTCTTGGAGAATATCTCATATCATATATATCATATCTCATGAAGTCCTGTAGCTCAGTGGTTAGAGCACTCACCTTGCAAGCAAGAGACCTGGGTTCGATTCCCAGCAGGATGAAACCTTCGGCAAGTTTCCTTACTCCACACACCTGATAATAATCCCTCAAGAAAAAAACAATAATAATTTGGCCACTCAATCCACAACTGTGTGTGGGATGCTGCTGTGCGCGATTGGCTGCCGCATTTTGCCCACAAATATACAGTCAATTCATTTTACAGTATATTATGTGAAGCACTTTGAGACGTCTAGAAGACGTGAAAAGCGCTATATCAATTGCAAGGATTATTATTATTATTACGACAACAACATACACTTATATATCGCCTCCACACAGGACAGTGTCTCAGAGCGCTTAGCAATGATGGAGCCTGACTCCAAGCTGGGGTGGGAGTAGGTAACCGAAACTACAGTCAAAAAGGAAGGTTTCAAGGTGGAACTTGAAAGAGGAGAGAGGGGGCAAAGTGGAGGGATTGACAGAGAGTTTTCCAAAGTTTTGGGTGTATTGGCTGAAAACAGGTGTGAGGGACAAGCAGGAGGCTGGTGCCAGTCGAGTGAAGGCACCGGGTGCTGGATTGGGGAGTGAGGAGGTTGGAGAGGTAGGGAGGTGCCAGAGAGTGAACAGATTTGAACATGAGAGTGAGGATCTTGAAGTCGATCCATTTGGTGAGCCTGGCAGGAACAACAACAATAACAAGATTACATCCCAAGGCACTGGATAGTGTACAGCACTTCAGACCTGAGCTGGACTGAGGGGGGGGGGGGGGGGGGGGGAGGGGAGGGGAAGGGAAGGGGGGTGACCAATGGCATGGTTGAAGAGGAGGGCCTTGAGGCGGTACTTGAAGGAGGAAAAAGAGGGCGAGAGGTGGAGTGATTGGGGGATGGAATTCCAGAGGTTGGAGGCAGAGTGGCTGAAGGCTATCCCGCCAATGGTGGGGGGTGGGTCAGGGGACGTGGAGCAGGCCAGAGCCGGCTGAGCGGACCGTCCGGCGGGTTGGTAGGGGGTTAGGATGTCACAGAGGGATGTGGGGTGAGGCCATGGATGGCTTTGTATGTGAGGACCAGGATCCTCTGAAGGATAGGGAGCCAATGGAGTCGGGAGAGAGTGGGGGAGATGGGATCATGGAGTTTGGTGCGGGAGAGGACACGGGCTGCAGAGTTCTGGATTATCTGCAGTCTGTGGAGGGAGGAGTTGGGAAGGCCGACAAGCAGGACGTTTGCATAGTTGAGCCTGGAGGTGATGAAGGCATGAACAAGAGTTTCAGCGCCTGAGGGGTGAGGTAGTGGCGGAGTCGGGCGATGTTACGGAGGTGAGAGAAGGCAGAGCTGGTCATGGCTTGGATGTGGGGAAGAAAAGACAGTTGAGGGTTGAACAAGACACTGAGGTTCCTGACTGGTTTGGTGAGTTGTAGTGTACAACCATGGAGGTTGATGCTGCCAGAGGCTGAGGTGCTGAGGTGCTGACGCGAGCCAATCAGGAAGGCCTCAGTCTTGTTCACATTCAACTGTAGGAAATTTGCCCTCATCCAGGACTTTATGTCCGAAGGCATTCTGTCAGGACAGCAGTGAGATGTGGGTATAGAGTTTGGTCCAGGTATGTGAGGAGCAGCCTTCTGGAATGAGCTGGATTTTTTGAATAGTGGAGCTGGGGAGACTGGCAAAGGGTGCATTTGAATAGTCCAGGCGGGAGGCGACAAACGCATGCACAAGGCTTTCGGCTACATTTGAGTTAAGGTACGGTTGGATGCGGGCAATGTGGCAGAGGTAGAGGAAGGCGGTCCTGGTCTGGTCAGGGACAAGATTTGGGGAAGGACGAACAGCTGGGGGTTGAACTGAATGCCTAGATTGTGCACTGTTCGGTGAGTCTGAGGGAGAGCCCAGGGAAATCGAGGAGTTTAGATCCACAGGAGTGAAGATGTTGATGGGAGCCAAAGAGAATGCCTCCACACCCCCGGTTTGTTGATCCCCAACTCCTCCCTTCATAGGTGCAGATCATCCAGAACTCTGCAGCCCGTGTCATCTCATGCACCAGGCTCCGTGACCCTATCACCCGCATTCTCGCCCAATACCACTGGCTTCCCATCATACAGAGGATACAGTTCAAGATCCTGGTGCTTACCAGGATTGTCTTGCTCTATTGTCTTCCTCTATTGTCTTGCTCCCCACTATCTCTGCAACTTCCTAACCCCCTACCATCCTGC
The DNA here is from genome assembly GCF_018977255.1 of Callorhinchus milii. Taxonomy (NCBI): domain Eukaryota; kingdom Metazoa; phylum Chordata; class Chondrichthyes; order Chimaeriformes; family Callorhinchidae; genus Callorhinchus; species Callorhinchus milii. The sequence goes on along the minus strand of NW_024704742.1, from coordinate 8,486,900 downwards.
CCGATCCCTCCGCTCAGCGGGCTCCGGCTTGCATCATGTATCCCACCTCACTCGCCCCTCCATTGGCTGGCGGGCCTTCTGACACTCTGCCTCCACCCTCTGCAACTCCCTCCTGCAATCCCTTTGCCTTGCCTCCTCCCTTTCCTCCTTCAAAACCCATTTCAAAACCCTCCTCTTCGACCGTGCTTTCGATTACCCTCTGCTTCCGCCCCTGCCCCTCACCCTCCCTGATCACAACTCCCATCTCAGGTCCGAAACTCTGATTATCTAGTGCCTTGGGATGTTCTCCCAACATGAAAGATGCTATACCAAATGTAATTTTGTTCTTGTTATTGTTCTGTCTTGTCCATATTCAGCTGCAGGAAGTTTGAATTCATCCAGGCTCTGAAGTCTGCCAGCAAAGTTGATAGAATATCGGTGGACCTGGAGTCAATGCTGGAGGAAGCAAAGTAGATTTGTGTGTCATCCACATACACGTGTAAGTTTAACCTGTGTCTGTGGATGACAGGGTAAAACAACCCATCAACATCTAACTTATTAAATCCTTTCAGAATCTAAAATACCTCCATTAGCTTCACTCACAATCATCTCAACTCAAGAGAGAAAAGTTCCAAACTGTCTAGTCTTTCCTGGTATCGGGAGCGGAGGTAGGAGAGCGCGGGGCGGAGCCGAGGCCTGGCTGTGTATAAAAGCACAGCCAGGTGAGGAGCCACTCAGTCGTGAGCAGAGGTAGGAGAGCGCAGGGTGGGAGAGGGCGGGGTGGGGGGCGGGGAGGGGTAAGAGACGGGGCGGCGCGATTCACAAAGTGATGTCGGCGTAACGTCATAGTTAAAAAATTATATAAAAAAATTTTTTTAAAAAAATGTAGAACCTGGGAGGTTCAGCCTGAGGGCTGATGTCATTCCACTGATTGCTCGCTCCCAGGCTCTGCGTGCGCTTTTTGGCTGCCGCCCTGTCCTGAGCCTCCCCCTCCTCGTGTTTGGAGCTGGAGATAATAATAATCCTTGATGTAAAGCAACTTATATTGTTGAGACATCTCAAAGCGCTTCACAGGATATACTGTGAAATGGATTTATTGTGTATTTTGTGGACAAAACACGGCAGATAGTTTGCGCACAGCAGTGTCCCACAAACAGGCACAGAATGGGTGTATGTAGCACCTTTTATGTCAGCTGGACGTCGCAAAGCACTGGACAGTCAGAAATTTGACCTCGAGCATTGGAGAGGGGTGGTTAAGAGAAGGTGGATGGTAGGAGGGTGAGCAAAGGCACAGTTGAAGAGGAGACATGCCTTGAAGGAGGCAAGGGAGGGAGCGTGGCGAAGGGAATGTGGGATGGAGTTCGTAAAGATGGGGGCAGAGAGGATGAAGGCCTGACTGGTGATGGTGGGTCAGGCCGGGTGGAGGTCTTGGATTAGGCCAACGCCTGCTGAGTGGAGGGAATGGACAGGTTAATATAGGGTCACAGAGGTAAAGAGGGGCAAAGCCATGGAGTACCTTGAAGGCGAGGACATGGATATTGAACTCTATCCTCTGGGGTATGTGGAGCCAGTGGAGTCAGGTGGGGGTGGAGGTGATGAGGTCACAGAGCCTGATAGGGAGAGGACACGAGCTGCAGAGTTCTGGATGATCTGCAGCTTGTGGAGGGAAGAGTTGGAAAGGTCAAGAATTGGTGTAGTCGAGTTTAGATGTTATGAACCCGTGAATGAGGGTTTCAATGGCCTGAGGGGTGAGGCAGTGGCGGAGCCGGGGAATGTTGCGGTGATTGGGGAAGGCAGCGCAGTTCATGGTAGAGATGCCGGAGAAAAGACAGTTGAGGGTAAACAAGCCTAGGTTCCTGACTGGCTCACTGAGATGCACAGAGCACTTTACACTTCACTGTAAAGTGCAGTGACTGGGTGTTTGTGGGGGATTATGGGATCAGAGCTGATAGCTCCTGTGAAGAGGCAGCAGCAGGACAACAACAACAACTTGCAATTATACAGCATCCTTCATGCAGGGTAGCATCCCGGAGCACTTACAGACACAGTGGGCTGAATGGCCTAGTGCACTGTAACTGGCCGTGACTGTACATGTGCTTTTCTCAGCACTTTCTGGACTTGCAACATGTCCTCTCAATCTTACCAATAACAAACTTTCAATTCATTCACCACCTTTGCACTTGGTTCCTTGTACAGCTTAATTCTGGTTCCTCCCAATGTGAAGGGTTTATCATCAACATAAATTGTTGTTGTTTACAGATATCTCAGATAAGCTCTGGAGGAATTTATGGCTTCATGTGTTCATTGTGCAAATTCTCATTGGTTGTAGTAAACATGAAAGTGCAAGAAGCATGTTTATAGAGCAGATGCTGGTCATTATAGGTTACTCAGTTACCAAACAGCTTTAACTAAGCAGCAACAGAGCCAGGCAGTGACACAGACAGCAACATAGACCATACTCCAACCAGCCAACAAATCTGTCAACAAATCCGGTAGGTAAATGGTTTGCTTTTTCCATTGTAGCGGTTGGATTCTCTTCCTCATCTATATGCTTCCTCTCTGTATGCGGATGACGCTCAAGTCTACTTTTCCACCTCCAGCTGCGACCAGCTTATCTGTCAGACATCAGGAATGAGCACAAATTTCTACAGAACCTTGAAGGTTGAGGTGAGAGGAGAGGCAGTGGAGGTGGATGGAGTGGTCCACAGTATCGAAGGCAGCAGAGAGGTCAATGAGGATGAGGAGGAAGAGGGAGCCCTGGTCACAGATGGACAAAATATCATTTGTCACCTTGACCAGAGCAGTTTCCATGCTGTGAGCAGCACAGAAACCCAATTGGAGGGGCTTATGCAGGGAATAGTAGAAGAGGAGTGAGTGAAGCTGGGAAGCAACAACTCTTTCAAGGACCTTCGAAACAAAAGGGAGGTTGGAAATGGGCCGGTAGTTAGAAAGCAGCGATGGGTCCATAGAAGGTTTTTTCAGGATGGGTGTGATTGTAGCTGTTTTTAAGGGGATGGGTACGTTGCCAGATGAAAGGGAGTAATTGATGGTGTTGGGGAATCGAGGGGTGAGGAGTTGGAGCTTGGAGGTAAGGAGAGGGGTGGGGATGGGGTCAACAGAGCAGGTGGCATGTTTCATGCTGCATATGGTGGTGATGAGAGACGAGGGACAGAAAGGTTTGGAAATGTGGAGGGAGGAGATTGGTATTTGTAGGAGTGTGGGGGGAGATGGGGAGGGAGGGGTAGTTGGGAGAGTGAAGGCAGCTAAATAGAGCCCCTCGATTTTGGACTGGAAGAAATCCAACATTTCCCCATAGTGAGAGCGTGAGTAGAGAATGGGCAAGGCATGTGAGGGTGGATGGAGGAGCCGATCGGTGGTGGAGAATAGGAGCCTGGGGTTGTCCTTCACCTCCAAGATTATCTTGGAGTAGAAGGATGATTTGGCCGAGGCAAGGGCAGAGCAGAACATTTTGATGGGGTCCAGCCAGATCTACTTGTGGAGTAGATCATTAGGTCAGACTTGAGCCAGGTGCATTCGACGGCCCACACATTGAGGGAGAAGAGGTGGCTGGTGTACCAGGGTGAGGTTCATGAGTAGGAAGCAGTTCAGAAGGTGAAGAGGGAAAGGGCATCAAGAGTGGTGGAGAAGGAGATGTGGAGTGGAGTGAGTGAGGAGGATAAGTCAGTGCAGGAGTTAAGCCAGTGGGGGGGGAGTTCAGATGAGCCCCAGGGCAATGGAGAGGGATTGTGGGGAGATTTTTTTCCAGGAGGGATAGATGGAGGTAGGTTTGGTGGCAGTGGGGAGAGGGATTGAGGAGTTAAAGCAGATGACATGGTGATCAAAGATGGCTTTGCCTATATTTGTGATATCTGAGACACTGAGGCTCCAGGTAATCACCAGGTTGAGCAGGTTGCCATGAACGTGGATGGCAGAGTGGATGTGGAGGGAGATGTTGTGAGAGGAGAGGAGAAATCAGAGTAGATAGATCAGGAGGTGGTGAAGTGAAGGTTGAAGTCGCCGAGGATGAGGAGGCATTCAAAATAGAGGCAGAGGGAAGTTAGGAGGGTGGAGAAGTCAGAGAAGAAGGTGGGAGGGGGGCAGTAAATTAGGAGAATTGGGAGTGAAAGATTGGAGGGATGATAGAGGGAAAGGTGTTCGAATGAGGGGAATGAGCCAGAGGAGTAAGGGGATAGATATGGCAAGTGAGATCCTAGAGATGAGGGCCACACCATTGCCATGGCAGTTGGGACCTTAAAAGATTTACCTTTAGATGTAAGTAAAACAGAAGCCCATGGTATTAAAGGAAAATTGATAGTATGTATACTGGCGGAGGGGACAGAAAGCAGGAGTAGTGGTCAACGGTTGCTTTTCTGACTGGAGGGAAGTATATACAGTGGTGTCCCCAGTGGGTAGTATTTTTAATATATGTCAATTTATTTGGAATTGGGGATAGAAAGCAAAATTTTAATGTTTACAGATGGCAGAAAACTTGGGAATGTTGTAAACAGTTATAAGGATGGTAGCAAACTGCAGCAGTACAGAGAGACTGGGGAAATGGGCAGACGCAGGGCAGATGAAGTTTAATGCTGAGAAGTATGAGGTGATGCATTGAGAGGAAGAACGAGGAGATGCAATACACAATAAATGGCACAGTTTTAAATGTGGTAACAGGAGAGGGTGGATGAAGATAGTGCAATTTATATGGATTTTCAAAAGGTTTTTGATAAAGTGCCACATGAGAGGCTTGTAAGCAAAATAGAAGCCCACAGTGGCAGCATGGAAACAGAACTGTCTGGGAGACAGAAAACAGAGAGTGGTGGTGAACGCTTGTTTTTTTCTGACTGGAGAGAGATGTTCAGTGGTGTCCCCCAGGGGTCGGTATTGGGACCACTGCTGTTTTTGATCTTTTTAAATGACCTGGACTTGGGTATAGGGAGTACAATTTTCAAGTTTGCAGATAATAATAATAATAATAATAATAATAATCCTTGCATTTGATATAGCGCTTTTCACGTCGGGAGGACGTCCCAAAGCGCTTCACAGAACACACTGTAAAGTGAATTGACTGTATATTTATGGGCGAACGCGGCAGCCAATTGCGCACAGCAATGTCCCACAAACAGTCGTAGATTGAAAATGACCAATTTATTATTGTTTTTGGTTTTTGGAGGGATTATTATTAGGCTTTGTGTGGAGTAAGGAAACTTGCCCAAGGTTTCGCCCTGCCTGGAATTGAACTCAGGTCTCTCGCTTGCAAAGCGAGTGCTCTAACCACTGAGCTACAGGTCTCCACGATGACACTAAGCTAGGAAAAGTAGTAAACAGTGAGGAGGATAGTAGCAGACTGCAAATGGACATAGACAGACTGGTAAAATGGACAGACATGTAGCAGATTAAATTTAATGTGGAGAAAGTGATTCATTTTGGGAGAAAGAATGAGGAGAGGCGATATAAGCTGATGGTACAATCTTAAAGGGGGTGAAGAAACAGAGAGACCTGGGCTTTCATATAAGTAAATCTTTGAAGGTGGCAGGACAGGTAGATAAAGCTGTTAAAAAACATGGGATACAAGGCTTTATAAATATAGGCATAGAGTATAAAAGTCAGGAAGATATGGAAAAAACCTTTATAAAACATTGGTTAGGCCTCAGCTTGAGACTGTGTTCAGTTCTGGGCACCACACTTTAGGAAGAATGTCAAGGCATTGGAGAGGGTGTAAAGGAGATTTACCAGAATGGTACCAGAAATGAGGGACTTCAGTTATCAGGAGAGGCGAGAGAAGCTGGGATTATTCTACTTGGAGCAGAGTAGATTTAATAGAAGTTTTCAAAATTATGAGGGTATTCAATAGGGTGAACAAGGAGAAACTATTTCCACTGGTGGTTGGTCAGTCACCTGAGGGAAACAATTTAAAATAGCTGTTAAAAGAAACAGATTGGAGATGGAGAAATTTTTTCACACAACGAGTTGCTTGGATCTGGAATGCATTGCCTGAAAGGCTGATGGATGCCGATTCGATAACAACTTTTAAGAGAGAAGTAGATAAGTATTTGGGGAGGACAATTTTGCAGGGCGTGGAAGTGGAATTGAATTGGAATTGGAAGCTCTTTTCAAAGAGCCGACACAGACACAATGAGCCGAATGGCCTTCTTCTGTGCTGTATAATTCCATGAAATGTTGATATATGATAAAAGGTTTCAGTCTCTAGGTCCAACTTTTAAATTCTGATTTTTTTTCTCAGCCTCAAAATGATTCTTTCAATCTTGGTAACAGTTTGGAACAATCTGCATCTTGGGCTTGGGCTCTTGTCTGGGGTCATCATCTATCATGAAATCAAGAAATGGCTTCAGAAACCAGGTGACATGTTTTATTTAGTGTGTACGTCTGTGTGTGTGTGTGAGACATGCATTTCATTTAATATGTGTGTGTGTTGTGTGTGTTACACGTTTCATTTGTTGTGTGTATATTACATGGGATTCATTTAATCAGTATGTGCGTGCATGTATGTGTGTGTATATGACACGCATTGTTTTAAATGGCTGTGTGTATTTATTAATGTACTGTAGATTGAGGTATTACTGTGTCACGTGTTCAGTACAATAACAGTGTTATTTACATGTAGATTTGCTGGACACCGTTCCTGGTGAAGGGCTTACTCTGAAGGTGTGGTGGGATGGCCGGAAGGGTAAGTGTTAGCAGAGACCACAGACTATGTCTGGTCTGGACCCTGAGGTATATGTGAGAGTGAGAGAGAATAAACCTGAGCTTTAACCTGTAACTGATCAAAGATAAAAGTGATATTATAAAACAAGGAGGTCAGTTTCAGCGATGTGATGGGCAGTGCTGAAAGGGTAGCATTTCCTGTGCAGCACTCCATTGTCAGAGGAGATGTCCTTTGGATGAGACGTTAAGCTGAGGTCCTGTCTAACTGTTTAGGTGGACGCTAAAGATCTCATGTCATGAATTTAAAAGAACTTAGGGATTTTCTCTACGTATCCTAGCCAACAATCTTCCATACCAAACTTGTGGCTGTTTTCATGGATGGAGTCTCCACCTCACCGAGCCAATACAGAAACCTAATAAACCTTTATTAACATGACAAGTTAATAAATGACAGGCAACACACATTTTTTAAAGGTAAATCATCTCTGACCAACTTGATTTGATTTCTTCGATGAAACAGTGAGGGTTGATGAAAGTAGTGCAGTTGATGATGTGTATATGGACTTTCAAAAGGCGTTTGATAAAGTACCACATAATCGCAAAATTGAAGCCCATGGCATTAAAGGGAACAGCATGGATATAAAATTGGCTGGAAGACAGAATGCAAAGGGTAATGGTGAATGGTTGTTTTTCGGACTGGAGGGAAATATACAGTGGTGTACCCCAGGGGTTGGTATTAGATCAACTGCTCATTTTAATATATATTAATGTCCTGGACTTGAGGATCGGGAGCACAATTTTAAAGTTCGCAAATGACACAAAACTTGGAAACATAGGGAACAGTGAGGAGAATAATAGCAGCCTGCAGGAAGATATAAACAGGCTGGTGAAATGGGCAGACACATGGCAGATGAAATTTAATGCAGTGAAGTGTTGCATTTTAGGAGGAAGAATGAGGAGAGGCAATATAAACTAAATGGTACAATTTCAAAGGTGGTACAGGAACAGAGAGACCTGGGGATTCATATACCCAGATCTTTGAAGATGGCAGGACAAGCTAATAAAAAAAGCGTATGGGATCCCTGGCTTCATAAATAGAGGCATAGAGTAAGGAAGTTCTGCTAATCCTTTATAAATCACTGTTTAGGCCTCAGCTAGAATACAGTGTTCAATTCTGGTCACCGCACTTTAGGAAGGATGCCAAGGTCTTGAAGAGGGTGCAAAGGAGAATTACCAGAATGGTGCCAGGGATGAGGGACTTCATTGGAGATACTAGAAAGGTTGGGGTTGTTCTCCTTTGAGCAGAGAGACTTTAGGGGACATTTAATAGAGGTGTCCAAAACTATGAGGGGTTTTGACAGAATAAATAAAGGAGAAACTGTTTTCACTGGCAGGTGAGTCGGTATCCAGAGGACACATATTTAAGATAATTGGACCAGAGGGAAGAAGAGGAAAATTTCTTTATGAAGCAAATCTGAAATGTATGTATGAAAGGATGTGGAAGCAGATTCATTAATAACTTTCAAAAGGGAATTTGAAAAGAAAAAAATTGCAAGGCTTAGAGAAAAGAACAGGGAAGAGGGACGAGTTGGATAGCTGTATTAAACAGCCGGCACAGGCACAATGGGCTGAATATCCTCCTTCTGTGATGTAGACTTCTATGATGTGATGCTTAGTGTCTTGTTTGAACTTCAAATATCTTTTAAACCCCACATCCATCCACGACCTGTTCTATCTTCCCCCAGCTCTGCAAAATGTGTGCCTTTGCCACTTCTTCTGTGCTCTGGCTGTTGAAATCCTCATCCATGCCTTCACTATGTTCAGGCCTGATTATGCTAACTCCCTGCTTGCCGGACTGCTCAACTCTTCCCTCCACAAGATGCAGATTATTCAGAACTTTGCACCTTGTGTCCTCTCCTGCACTAAGCTCCATGAACTGATCACCCCCAATCCTCTCTCAGCTCCATTGGTTCCCCATCATGTAGAGAACCAAGTTCAAAATCTTCGTCCTTCAGCCTTTCTGCCTACCCTGGAACTCCATCCCAGAGACTCTCTGCCTCCACCCTTCTGGAATTCCATCCCAGAATCTCTCTGCCTCGCTCCCTCCCTTATCTCCTTCAATGCCCCTCTCAAGACATTCATCGAGTCCTGTAGCTCAGTGGTTAGAGCACTTGCTTTGCAAGTGAGAGACCTCAGTTCAATTCCAGGCAGAGGGCGAAACCTTGGGCAAGTTTCCTTACTCCACACAGAGCCTAATAATAATCCCTCCAAAACCAAAAACAATAATAAATTGGTCATTTTCAATCTACGACTGTTTGTGAGACATTGCTGTGCGCAATTGGCTGCCGCGTTCGCCCACAAATATGCAGTCAATTCACTTTACAGTGTGTTCTGTAAAGCACTTTGGGACGTCCTCCCGACGTGAAAAGCGCTATAATAATAATAATAATAATAATAATAATAATAATAATAATAATCCTTGCATTTGATATAGCGCTTTTCACGTCAGGAGGACGTCCCAAAGCGCTTCACAGAACACACTGTAAAGTGAATTGACTGTATATTTGTGGGCGAACGCGGCAGCCAATTGCGCACAGCAATGTCCCACAAACAGTCGTAGATTGAAAATGACCAATTTATTATTGTTTTGTTTTTTTTGGAGGGATTATTATTAGGCGTGTGGAGTAAGGAAACTTGCCCAAGGTTTCGCCCTGCCTGGAATTGAACTCAGGTCTCTCACTTGCAAAGCGAGTGCTCTAACCACTGAGCTACAGGGCTATATCAAATGCAAGGATTATTATCTTCGTTTGTGCCTTTGATCATTTTCCCTCTTCCACCTCACTTACCCTCCACCCTTCTTGAATCCAGCCCCCAGCTCAGCAACAAACATTTCAATGTCCAGCTCCTCCCGCAAAACAAATGTAATGTGTTGTTGTCTGTGCCGGCTCTTTCAAGTGCAGTCCTTTCAGTTCCAGTTACTTGCGCTTTGTAGCTGATTCTTTTTAAGGTATTTGTCTACTTCCCTCTTCATCCAATATCGATTCCGTCTCAACCACTGTTCCCAGCAGGGCATTCAATATCCTAACTACTCTGTGCATGAATTAATCCTAGTATCCACATATGCTCATTTGCTATCCAGGTTAAATTGATGCCCTTTAGTAACTTAGACATTCACAACATTATAAGGTGTTGTATCAAATGGAAGAATTATTATTAAGATATCAGCAGAAAAATGTGAAAGTTAGAATAACTCCTCACCCTCACATACAATCTCTTCACACTCCAGCACCTCCCTATCTCTCTGACCTGCTCTGACCCCACTCTTCTGCCTGTCCCATACACTCAGCTAACACAGGCCTCCACATCACTTCCACACCACCATCAGTGGCCTTGCCTTCAGACACTACACCCCTAACCTCTGGACTCCCTGACTCAATCCCTCCACATTGATTCCTCTTTATCTGTCTTTAAATCTCAATTGAACACTTACCTCTTCCACCAAACCTACAATCATCTCACCCTCCCTCAGTGGCCACACCCACAGTCAGCTCACCCTTCCTCAAAGTCCTAATAGCTAAAGCCCCCCCCTCATATCTAAATCTCCCCCTAATAACTAAAGCCCACCCTGATTGCTAAATCCCCCCAATAGCTAAAACCCCTATTAGCTGAAGCCCCCCCACCTCCACACATACACACAGATAAAGCCCCTGTAATAACTAAAGCCTCCCTAACAGATGAAGCCCCCTAATAGGAAAGTCACCATTAATAGCTAAAGAGCCCATTAATAACTAAATCCCCCCTAATATCTAAATCCAACCTAATAGCTAACCCCCCTAATATCTAAGCCCCCTAATAACTCAAGCCGCCACTTAATAGCTAAAGCCCCCTAAAAGCTAAAACCCTACTAATAGTTAAACCACCCCAATAGCTAAAGCCCACCTTAATATCTAAAGGCCCTCCAATATTAAAAGACCCCAATAGCTAAAGCCTCCCAATAGCTAAAGCCCCCCCCAATAGCTAAAGCCCCACTAATAGCAAAGCCCACCCCAACAACTAAATCTCCATCTAATAGCTAAAGCCTCCCCCAATAGCTAAAGTCCACCCAATAGCTAATGCCCCTCCTAAAAGCTAAAGCCCCCCCAAAAAGCTAAAGCCCCCCCAATCACTAAAGCCCCCCTAAAAGCTAAAGTCCCAGAAAAAGTTAAAGACCCCTAAAAGCTAAAGAACCCCTAATGGGGGGTGGAGTGACCTTGGTTTGATTCCTGGCAGGGCGTAACCTTGGGCAAGTTTCCTTACTGCACACGCTTGATAATAATCCCTCAAGAAAAAAAATTAATGATAATTTGGTCACTTCAATCCACGACTGTTTGTGTGACACTACTGTGCGCAATTGGCTGCCGCGTTTCACCCACAAAATATACAGTCAATTCATTTTACAATATATTCTGTGAAGCGTTTTGAGACGTGTAGAAGACGTGAAAAAGCGCTATATATCAAATGCAAGGATTATTATTATTTCATTATAATAGCTAAAGCCCACCCTAATAGCTAAAGCCACCTCTAATAGCTGTAGCCACCCAATAGCTAAAGACCCCCTTATATCTAAAGATCTCCTAATATCTAAAGCCCCCTAATAACTAAAGTGCCCCCCCATAGCTAAAGCCCTCAAAGTAATTGTATTTGTTTAATCCTATGATTTTTCCAGAACTCTAACTCTACAAATAATGTTTCAATTTATATTTATGTTTATATTTATATTTATATTTTAATAATGCTACAATGAGCTTGATAACATGACCACTCTCTGTGTGTAAAGGTTCCCCTAAACTCCCTGTTAGATGTGTTACTGACCCATTATATTTATGCCATCTTTTTACTGGACTCACCAACAAGTGGAAAGAACTGAACATTATCCACCTCGTCAAATCCATTCAGAATTGTTAACACTTCAATCAGCTTAACATTAATAACCATGACTTGTCTCATTCCTTTAACAGACAAGGAACTCAGTACAGATGAAGAAAGGTAAGTGTGAGCTGCTACGGAATGAATGGATTCTCTTCTCAACTTGTATCTACACGGCACAGTCACATAGGGGAATGTGTTGGAGGACTTCATATTGCAAAGTTAGACACTGAGGAAGAGAAAACGGGAAAGGTGGGTGACCACTTTGTGCATATGTGCAGTCGAAAAGGAAGGTGTAAGGTGGGAATTTGATTTTGGTCAGCCACATGTGGAAACCCATCAGCATGCCTAACAACAAATTACATTTATATTGCTTTTCACATTGGAAGGAAAGTGGCTGAGGATACAGTGGTGGAGTTTTGGATGAGCTGGACCTTGTGGATGATGGAGCTGGGGAGATTGGTGAGGAGTGCTAGAAGCACAGAGTGAGAGTTTCCTCCAGTGCCCTGGCCCACAATCCTCCAGATCAACTGGTCATTACCTTCAACAACAACAACTTACATTTATACACCACCTTCACGCGGGGTAGTAACTCAGAGCGCTAATGAAATGCACTTGATAGCCGTTTGTGGGACGTTCCTGTGCAGAAATTGTCTGCTGTGTTCACCCACAAAAATATACAGTCACCACTTTACAGTGAATCCTGTGAAGTGCTTTGAGATGTCTTCCCCTCCCCTGTAAATGCAATGTTTAAAATAATTCTAGATTTTGTTATGAGCAGGGATCTGGAGGAAGCTGAGCAGGAACAGCATGACGAAGATCTACAGAGTTTTTTGCAGGTGTTTCCTGACCAGAATAAATGTATCAGAGATTGCATCCAGGACCTGGGAGACATCGCAAATGACATTGAGAAATGTCAAGAGAGCAGCAACATTGCCAAAGTCACGGGGTCTTCTGTGAGAATGGTGGGAGGGCTTCTTGCAGTCGGAGGAGCAATCGCTGCTCCTTTCACCCTGGGGGCATCGTTGGCACTCACAGCCGTGGGGACTGGACTGGGCATCGCTGGCAATGCCACTAACTTCACAGCTGGTGCCAAAAGATCCTTAAAAAAAATGAAAGCAAAAAAACGAATTGATGCGATTGTGAATAAATATAACTCAGCCCGCACAAAAATACTGGCGTGTTTCCCTCCAAGCTCCAAAACTGAGCCAAACACGAAACACAGGAGGGCAAGAGAGAAGGTCAAGAAGCTGATCACTGTAGGTCTTCAAGTCGCTGCCAGTACCACCTTGTCAGCCTTCCCCCTGCTGGGAGATGTCACCTCACTGGTCAGAAATGTGGTTAGGTTCAAAACAGAAAAGAAGAAGAAGGAAGATGCAGAAAAGATCCGAGAGGAAGCTAAGCGCTGGGAGGTTTTATTACGGGAGCTGGAGAAGAAGCACAGGATGCTGACACGATTAGCGGGAGGCAAAAGGCTGTGCATTGCTGAGGGGCAGCCCTGAGATTGAGGGTGGGACAGCTGTCAGAATCATATTAAATCTTAAACATTATTCCATTCCCTATTTGAGCCCCTGTGATCTGATTTGCGCCCTGCCCACAGCACACAGACAGTGCTTGTCAAAGGAGAGGGAAGGGAGGGAGCAAGGAGGGGGTAGAGAGTCGAGAGGGGAGCTGAAGGCACGGCTGAAGAGTACTTTGACAGTGTTTGTCAAAGTCACAAGTCACACCTTCTTTCCTTCCGCCTCCATCATAGTTTTTCCTGCTTCATGAGTCGATCACCCCCTTCCTCACCCTGCTTCACTGGCTCCCCAACCCCCATAGGATTGAATTCAATAGTCAGTTCACTTGGCAGTTTATCCGGTGAAGCGCTTTGAGACATGTCAATGACGTGATAAGGTGCTATATGAAATGCAAGGATAATTATTAGAAGTATTAAGTTCCTTGTCCTCACGATCAAATCCCTCCAAGGTCTTGCTCCTCCCTACCTCTACGACCTATTGAAACTTCACAAACCTGTTCACTCCATCTGCTCTGCAGGCACTGGCCTGCTCCATATCCCCTGCCCTGCCTGCTCCATTATCAGGGGTCCCTCTGGAACTCTATTCCTGAGCCACTCTGCCTCATCCCATCCCTAGCCTTCAAGGCCCTTCTGAAGAACTTCCTTCAGCCATCTTCCCTTCTCCACTCCCCTCGCCCTCCACTCCTCTCTGATTGTCCAGTGCCTCGGGATGTTCTTCCTACATGAAACGTACTATATGAATGCAATTTGTTGTTGTTATTTGGAATGCGCTAATGAGGACAAAAGCTGTTATAATAATAATAATAATAATACTTGCATTTGATATAGCGCTTTTCACGTCGGGAGGATGTCCCAAAGTGCTTCACAGAACACAATGTAAAGTGAATTGACTGTATATTTGTGGGCGAACGCGGCAGCCAATTGCGCACAGCAATGTCCCACAAACAGTCGTAGATTGAAAATGACCAATTTATTATTGTTTTGGGTTTTGGAGGGATTATTATTGCAATTTGTTGTTGTTATTTGGAATGTGCTAATGAGGACAAAAGCTGTTAGCACCAAATGCTTTCTATCATTCCGTGAGAGTAGGTGCCCAATAGTCCATCCCAAAAAAATAAGATGCAATTCTGTGTTCATAAGGAAAGGATTTTATGACCTTAGGTTTCAAAGTAGAATTATGATCATTTGGCTTCAACTTCATACCCCCACTTGTTATCAGAACATGAACCAAAACCAAATTTAGGGCGAGGACAGTGGAGTCCTGTAGCTCAGTGGTTAGAGTACTCGCCTTGCAAGCGAGAGACCTGGATTCGATTCCCAGCAGGGCGAAACCTTGGGCAAGTTTCCTTACTCACAAGCCTATTATCACTCCTGATAATAATCCTTCAAGAAAAAAAAACAATAATAAATTGGTCACTTCAATCAACGACTGTCTGTGGGACACTGCTGTATGCAATTGGCTGCCGCATTTTGTTCACAAATATACAGTCAATTCATTTTACAGTATATTCTGTGAAGTGCTTTGAGATGTCTGGAAGATGCAAGGATTGGTGATGTACGTATCCTACGAATGGAAAGGTGATTGGTTGATCCAGTTTGTGAACACAATTGGACAATCGAACTGAATTCTATTGAGGTCAGACAACGTCTGGTTCCTGTTAACTATGGGGTATAAAAATGGAAGTTCAGCAAATTTCAGTGGAGAAGCCTGAAAAAGCTGGCGAAAGCAAGTCACCACTCCCCCAGAGAAGATAACCATCAATACCACAATCTCTGAGTTAGTTACCTCTAATATTAGCTATCTTAATTTAAAATTCTATTGTATTTCACTGTACTTGATTGAGATTTTACCATTGTTATTGGTTAATAAAGTAGATAAGTTGATTGAAACCATTTCTGGTGTGGTTGATTGTCTTGCAAGTGATCCTACACATGGAATTCTCAGTTTGGTTTGGATACTTTTAAGCACATGGGTTTCCATATGCATTAGACACCCGACTGACCCCCCGCCCAAAATAGTAAATCTCCACTGCACTTTCTGTAAGGCCAGTATATCCTTCCTAGGGTTTGGTGCCCAAAACAGCACAAAATATTCCAAACGAGGTCTAACTACCATTTTGTATAATTGGAACATCACATCCTGACTATTGTATTCCAGCCTCCCTGTGATAAATGCCAACATTGCATTCGCCTTTTTGATTACCTTGTACAGCTCTGCACCACTTTTTATAACTTTGTGATTTGGAACATCAAGATCCCTCTACTCATTAACCCGCTAAGTGTTTCTCCATCAAGAGAGTAGTTCAACTACTCATTCTTAGGTCCAAAATGAACCACCTCACACTTTGCCACATTAAAGTCCATCTACCATAATTCTACCCATTCTCTTATTCTGCTAACCTCATTCTGCATTTTGTTGCTGCCATTCCTCACAACATACTACATCTCCCAGCATCTGCAAACAAAGAGAATCTCTTCTGCATCTTGATCATTGTCATTAATACATAGTGTAGTGAACAGTTGGGGCTGCAATGCAGATTCCAGAGGAATCTCGTTTTTGCTCACCAGTCAGAAATTAAGAAATTAAGAACATAAGAACATAAGAATTAGGAGCAGGAGTAGGCCATTCGGCCCTTCGTGCCTGCTCCGCCATTCAATAAGATCATGGCTGATCTTCTCACCTAACTCTGATTATCTGCCCTATCCCCATATCCCCTAATCCCTCTATTTTTCAAGAATCTATCAGTCTCAGCCTTGAAAATGTTCAAGGACTGAGCATCTACAGCCTTCTGGGGTAGTGAATTCCATAAGTTCACTACCCTCTGAGTGAAGAAATGTTTCCTCAACTCTGTTCTAAGAGGCTGACCCTTAATTTTAAGACTGTGACCCCTGGTTATAGATTCTCCTACCAGGGGAAACAGTCCCTCTGTGTCTACTTTATCAGCCCTTTAAGAATCTTATAAGTTTCAATAAGATCCCCCTTAATTCTTCTATATAAATTATCCCCTTTATCCCAACTCTCTGTCTTTGTCTCAAAAATAACTTCCCATGCATACCATCTGGTTGTCTCCAATCCCATGTGCCTTAATTTTAGCCATCACATATTAAATGCCTTCTGAAAATCAATATAAACAATGTTCATTGACCGGATGGTATCCATCACTTTGGTGACCTCTTCAAAAGATTCCATCAGGTATGTCAAGCTGAACCTGCTCTTTATAAATCCATGCTGGCTTTCCTTATTTACCTTATGCCTGTCCAAGTAATCTTTACTTTATCCCTTACTAGCTGTACCCTTTCAAGCTATGCTTGCAACCAAAGGATCCAATATGGAATGTAAATTTCAGTGATGCCTCTCACAAACCATTTAACATGCCATAAACAATATGTGTACACCTTAAGCAAAACAGCTTTGCATGTGTAATTCTATGATTCTATGCCTATACCTATGTATCTTTGTACATATATATTTATGTTCTATGCGGATAACACACAAATCTACTTTGCCTCCTCCAGGATCGACTGTTTAACTCTCAGTACCATAGGATGGAATTGGAGATATATCGATCTTAAGTTCCCATGGTTTATCCATAACCTTTTTTCTGCTTACATGAAATCCTGTAAATTCCTTGCTTTCAATAACTTTTAGGCTTCCCTTTACCACCTGCATTTTATTCTCCTTCTCGACAGTGATGCAAAATATTGATTTAACAGTTCTGCCATTTCCTTACCATCCATTATAGTTTTCCCTTCATCTGTTTTTGGTGGGCCCAACCTCTTCCTTTATGACTCTCTTTCTCTTTATATATCTGTAAAACCTTTTACTGCTACCTTCAATATTATCTGCAAGTTCTTTTCATATTTCTGTTTTGCTCTTCTTATATTCACTAGTTGTCAACCAGAACAACAAATTACATTTGTATAACAATAAATTATATTTGTGCAGCGCCTTTCATGTCAAGAGGGTGTCACTTTGTTGCTCCCTTTAATGCACCAACTCTCTGCCTTCCTATTTTCTTTTGCTGTTATTACACCCTCTATTTTTGTCTGATGCTTTCCTTTACTATTTTGTTCACCCAGGTTGTTTGGCACTCAAAGCTCCACCTTTGGTTTACATCTGGTTAGTTACATCTTTAAATATTTCCCATTACTCATCTGTATTTTTATCAACTGGAAGTTTATTCCATTTAACTAACTTCTTTCATGACTTCAAAATTAACTTTGTTTACATTTACAATCTTAGTCTGTGACCTCTCCTCCATTTGAGACACCATATTAAATTCAATAGTTAGTGTTAATCTGGCTCGGTGGTAGCACTTTCGTCTCTGAGTTGAAAGGTTGTGGGTTCAAGCCTTACATCAGGACTTGGAATCACAGTCGAATGCAGCACTGGGGGGTGTCGTATTGTTGCATTATCCTGCTTGGCATTTCTATCCCATATCTGTTCCATGACCCGATCTGCCTTTCCCCACCTTCGGAACGTAGCCCCGCTCCAAAACTGTCTCACACTACAGGCCACCGAAACCCTCATACACGCCTTCATTACATTGAGGCTCAACTATGCAAACTCACTGTTGTTGGTCTCCCGAACTCCTCCCTCCACAGGCCTCAGATCATCCAGAACTCTGAGACCTGTGTCCTCTCCCGCACTAGGCTCCGTGGCCCTATCACCCCTATCCTTACCTAATTCCAATGGCTTCCCATTACACAGAGGATACAGTTCAAGACCCTGGTCCTCACCTTAAAAGCCCTCCATGGTCTTGCTCCCCCTATCTCTCCGACTTCCTAACCGCCTACCACCCTGTTCACTCCCTCCACTCAGTGGGCTCCGGTCTACTTCACGTCCCCCGCCTCGCTCGCCGCACTATCGGCAGGCGGGCCTTCTGCCACTCTGCACCCACCCTCTGGAACTCCATCCTACAGTCCCTCCATCCTTCCACTTTCAAGACCCACCTCAAGATTCTCCTCTTCCACCGTGCCTTTCACTCTCCCTGCTTCCCACCTGCCCTCCCCCCTCCCCCCATCAAAGGTGCTATATAAATGTAATTTGTTGTTGTTGACATGAAATATCACAAACAGTGCTGAAGTGACTGTCTGAACACCAAGCTCCAGTAACCTCACTTGGCCTAACACACTGCCCAAAATCAATCATATTCAGTGTAGAACGTTCACCAGCACGGAAACTCCAACAAGTTCCTTTCACTTTCATGTTCACTCACCCATTCAATATTGGCTCTAAAGAATATGACTAATTTAAACATAAGATGGTGGGACAGGACAAAGGTGAAGGAATAAATGAAGGTGCGATCACTGATATTCTGGTAAATGTGAAGCTGAGCAATAATTCTGGATTCCAGTCCCTGAGAGTCCACAGGGCACAGGACAAGGTTACAGGGTGGATCGGTGGGAGACCAATAATAAAGATCACTGTGATGGTTCCGCACTGATAGTTCATGCACCAGAATGTTTGTCATAACTTTTGATATAAAGAGCTATCTATTGTGTGCCAGCCTGACTAGGTTAGCAGCTCTCAGGCCTCTGAGGCTTGGTTGTGCATCCAAGCCTCATGTGGAGAATTGAACTAATATATCAGAGTATGGGTGGAGATATCTAATGGAGTTAAACCAGCTGAGACAGCATAACTTGCCATTGAGAGCAAGATAGTGCTCGGTCAGCACTGTGTACAGGCAGATGTTATGGTGGAGGTTCTGGAGAAATTACATCAGATGGTTGAAGGTTTGGGACCCCAGAGGATTCTTTGGCTTGAGGATTAACAGGAGCTGAGTGGGTAGAGTCCCTGCCCCCAGCGATTGGTCTGCTCTTCCAAATCCTGCCAATGAGCCAGTCTGGAATCAGAAATGCCCTGGAATACTGCAGACCTGCTTGGCTGAGGAACGGGGCTGGAGACCGTCACAGATGGCTGGCTTGATTCTGACATTCCACTGCCAACCATGATTCTTGGAACCAGTTCAGCACCGAGGAGACCCCACTTATCTCCACACTCCCCATCCACCCCCAGGAGGATAGTACTAGGAACATTACAGCTGCAAATAATGAGTACATTTTCGGAATGCACACAGGATTGTTTTCCAAAACAGTAAGTTTTAGAACTTACAAGGGACCAGGCAATGCTAGATTTGGCAATGAGTAATGAACCAGAGTTAATAATCTGGTGGTTAGAGACCAACTTGGAATCAGTGACCACAATATGTGTATAATTGAATGTAATATGGTGTTTGAAATGGAGAAGGAGAGGTCACAGACTCCCCTCAAGCCTTCCTGTCCTGCGTTCCTAGTGCCCATTACAGTATATTAAATGTTAGTTTCACAGCATGTGCTGCTCTGATTCCCAAAATCCATGCTGCCAGCTCTCACCACAACTTGTTGCACTTCTCTCTACACTGAGGGGCATCTCCACAGGCACCTCCTACACCTCTGCCTGAGCTCCCATTCATACATGACCTTGAGAGTGAGGGGCAGGAGAGTCCACCATCCCTGGGGAGGTGGGGTAGGGGTGGAAACAGCTCAAATCCTGTCCCTCACCTAAAGTTCCCACGTGCACTCACAGTTTCCAAAGTTGGTGACAGGATCATATGTCAGCCTGTCTTAAAGTAGCACTCTTACCTATGAGTTAAATGTTTATAGGTTCGAACTCTAGGTCAGGGATTTGGAACTCACATAGTTTAGGCCACTGCTATGAGAATACAGTTCATCAGGGAGGGAGGGGGTGCCCCACAGTGGGAAATGATCTCAGGCCAGGTGAAATCATCCGCTGGCATGGATGGAACCACCTTGGTGTAGGCTGTCACACTACTTCCGTGCTGGGGGTATGTTGTATTGTCAGAAGTACTGTCCTTCAACATCAACATGCATTTATATACTTGCATTTATGCATTTATAAAACCCGCTATTGATGATACCTCATCCTTCAAGCAGAATAGTGTCTCAGAACCCTTCAGATAGAGCTGTTAAACTAGGTCCAATCTGCCTGGTCAGCTGGACATTAAATATCTTGCGGCACGAGTCAAAAGGAGAAGGTTCAACAATCTCCTAGGTACAGTTCATGGCTGTGTGTGGGATAATGCTGTGAGCAAATTGGCTGCCTAATCCACCCACAAAATATACAGTCACTCCCCTGCTGTGAAGGCCTTTGAGACATCCTGCTGATATGAAAGGCGCTGTATCAAATGCATGGATTATTATTACTTCCGGCTCTGAGTATATTCATATTTAAACACTGGTAATACTGAGGGCACCAGGTACAATAGCTGACAATCTGGTAATTGAGGTTTGATTGTGGTCACAAGGTTCTGGTGTTGGACACAGTTCAGGTTATAGGGGACACTGCCACCTGGAGCCAGTTATTGCATCTGTTGAAGTGAAGTTAAAAAACCGACTGAACATCAGGTGGGGATTTTTTCCACGAGCTGTCAGTCCAGGCTGACTCTCCAACCTAGTGCTGGAAGAGAGACAGGTTCTCGGAGGTGTTGTCCTTAGGGTGAGACGTTAAACCAAGGTCCTGTCTGCTGTGCGCATACAATGAAAAATAATAATCCTTGCATTTGATATAGCGCCTTATCACGTCTTCTAGACGTCTCAAAGCACTTCACAGGATATACTGTAAAGTGAATTGACTGTATATTTGTGGGCGAAATGCAGCAGCCAATTGCGCACAGCAGCATCCCACAAACAGTTGTGGATTGAAAATGACCAATTTATTATTGCTTTTTTTCTTGAGGGTTTATTATCAGACGTGTAGAGTAAGGAAACTTGACCAAGGTTTTGCTCTGCCGGGAATCGAACCCAGGTTTCTCACTTGCGAGGCAAGTGCTCTAACCACTGAGCTACAGGATCCACCAACAGGACTCCATATTGGCTGTCGGGCTTACCCACAAATCAACACAAACACCAGTTTGCCTTTACACAGCCCTTCACATGGGGTAGTGTGTAGGAGCGCTCAACAGTGCGGAGTCTGACACTGAGTCAGGGACAGAAGGAGGATGACCGTAGGGATGGTCAAAAAGGAAGGTCTTCAGGTGTTGCTGGGGGGGGGGGATGGTGTTTGGCGGGCTGGTCAGTGGGCGGTTGTTAGGGGGACTAGAGTGTGGGGGTGCTGATGTTGAGGGGACTGGTGTGTGGTTAAAAAAAAGATTTTCGCGGAAATTTTTCGTTCGAATTATTGATGAGACATTGCGTCTGTAGAGGGGGAGGGACAGAGGAAACATCTCCCTCTACAGAGGCAGTGTCCTATCATTAACAAGGCCGCCCAGGCCTGTACAGAGGGACATGGTTCCTCTGTCCCTCCCCCTGGGCCACCTGATTGATTCACTTTCCTGTCGCACTGTAATTTTACTAGGATGTCGTAATTTATAAGGATGTTCCCAGGGATGAGTGGATACGTCTATCAGGAAAGACTAGACAGTTTGGAACTTTTCTCTCTCGAGTTGAGATGATTGTGAGTGAAGCTAATGGAGGGGTTTTAGATTATGAAAGGATTTAATAAGTTAGATGTTGATGGGTTGTTTTACCTGTTAGTAAGTCCAAAACTACAGATTATAATCTAAAATTGTCAGCAGGAGATGTTAAACAGAGTTTAGGGGGGATTTCTTCACACAGAGGATTGTGAGCTATGGTTGCAGCAGAAAGCATCAATCTATTTAAGAGAAAACTTGATTCATACATGGGAGAGAAAGGAATAGGGCTATAGGAGAGGGGAAAGGAACAGGCAGGTTCATGTACTTCTCTCATACGCTCAAATGTTCACTCACTCACTGCCTCCCTCCCTCCGTCCCTGATTCCCTCACTCACTCACTCGCCTGCTGCCTCATA
This sequence comes from Callorhinchus milii, assembly GCF_018977255.1. Taxonomy (NCBI): domain Eukaryota; kingdom Metazoa; phylum Chordata; class Chondrichthyes; order Chimaeriformes; family Callorhinchidae; genus Callorhinchus; species Callorhinchus milii. The sequence goes on along the minus strand of NW_024704742.1, from coordinate 8,465,005 downwards.
TATTCACTCACGCACTGACTCATTCATTTGCTCACTCACTCACTGTCTCACTCACTCACTCACTCCTCACTACCTTGAGCGGTTCAAATGAACAAGTCCCTTCAGCCCACATAATTGCATCCTCAGGACTAGTTCGGTTGTGTGACCTGTTTCTGTGCTGTATCATTCTCTGTAATACCTTCTAAGTGGTTATAAATCTTTTCATACATCATTATTTCATCCTCTATCTGATTTTCATTTCTATTTGGCAAGTTCTGTCCCAGATCCCTCTGCAAGTTCCTTTGATTCCTTTACTATAGAATAGACATCCCATGCAAGGAGTTCTGAATCAACTGTGAGTCTGCAGTGTGCCTAATGTCTGTTTGCTTGTGGTTCTGCACATTGCTTTGCTCACTGCTTTGCTCACTGCTTTACCTGCAGCTCTTTCTACTGCTTTATTGGCTGCTGTCTTTGCTGCACATCTCGCTGCTTTGCACACTTTAGAAAGAACCTTCACTCTTTTTGCTAAGGTTTCAGCTATCGTCTCAAACGTACATTGGGAACCATTGCATATTGCATATTGCATATTGCATATTGGGAACCATTGCATATTGGGAATCATTGCAGTGATGTAAGAATTGAATAGTGTTAATACACTGATTGCAACAATCTGCCATTTCTGTACTATCCTTTTTATATTGTTCCATGATTTCAACTTGTTTCTGTTAATATTATACATACAATTAGATCTGTTGTTCCCACACAACTCACACAAGTGATCAGTGACTTAGAAATTGAGGCATTTACCTCTGTGCCTTCCTTAAAATATTGCCTGTCGCATTTGAATGTATTTTCTATCTAAATTACATGCATTACTCCTTCCCCATAGATTGTAATAATAATATTCATTGTTTCATTTGATACAGAGTCTTTCAAGTCTTTCAAAGCGTATGTGGGATTCTATGTTTTGTGGGTGAATGCTCAGCCAAGTTGGACCAGGCAAGGTCCCATGAACAGCCATGGACTGAATGAACAATTTTACCCCCCGCCCCATCTGCCTTACCATCGCTATTTTGTCTCCCCAGCTCTCAGGAACTCTTTCCCTGAAGTCCCTCCAACTCCCTCCCTCCCCGCTTTCAAACAGGTCAACAGGGCCAGATTAACGCGGGAGAGTTTTAGGGGCTACAGCCCATAAAAGAAGTGAGTTGTGACAACGGGGATACAGCAGCAGCACTGCACAGTGTAACGGGAATGGTAGGCCACCTAACCATGTATATCGGCTAAACTAGATGAATAGCAATAATAATATAGCACTTTATCACATATTCAAGACATGTCAAAGCGCTTCACAGAATGTACTGTAAAGTGAATTGACTGTGTATTTTGTGGGCGAAACGCAGCAGCCAATTGCACACAGCAGTGACCCACAAACAGTCATGGATTCAAATTATTTTTTTTGCAAAAGCAATGACTAAAAACCGGGTTCCTACTTACTGCTAGGTAAAAAGTAAGGAAGTAAGGAAACTTGCCCAAAGCTTTGCCCTGCCCGGGAATCGAACCTAGGTACTCTCACTTACGAGACAAGTGCTCCAACCACTGAGCTACACGACTGCAAACAAGTATAAGGTAAAGCAAACAGGAAATGCGGTAGACATGTCCGAGCAAACAACTTTGAAAAAAAGACAAGATAATGTGCTAAAACACACATACTTTTAGGACACGTGAGGCATAGGTATCTGATGTATATTTCACTGCCACAGGCTTTTGTTTTCCTCCAGGGTGCTAGCTTGGGTCATTTGTTGATAAAAGTGTGGGAGCGATTCCATAGGGGACATTGTCCCAAAAATGGGGTCCATATGGGTCATCCTCGTGATAGTGGTACACCTCATCATCCAGACCATCCCAATCTATGTCCCCATCAAAATCTAACTTTTGTTTGTAACTTTCTGCTACTGCTCGGGCTTGGAGGTTCCATCCCTTTCTTCCTGAATACTTCTCTGATGATGTCAATGATCAGCCGGACGTTCCACTGGCTTTCTCAAAGCCATCCGCAGCACCGATTGAGCATCGTACAATTTTTCTTATACTTCCCTTAACTTTTCCTTAAGGTCTTCATTTTCTCTACATCCATTTGCAAAGGCTACACATCGTGATGTGGCCAGTCCTAACTGGCTCTGCAACTCTCCGATCTTTGCACTTAACTAGAATTCTACTACACTAGCTCCATGCTGTAGGAGCTTAAGGCTGGAATTTTCAACCTAAAGTCTTGCACTCTGATAGGGATGATCCCCCTTCATTATGGGGATCAAGCCTTCCTTTCCGGCTATTTTGCACAAACCCCTCGCCTTTATATCACTTGTGTCTTACTGGGCTCCTGGCTGGTTCGACAATTTGTAAGAGATTCAGATGGAGACGACCATTACGGTGGTGCAATAATCCAAGGTTTATTAATTTATATTGATTCCACTGGGAAGTGCGATGACCCCCTACACATCTCCAACTATTTCAGTTACATCTTTCTTTTATGTGTTTCTAACTCCACCTCCCCTCGTCGCAGAGATAGACCCCACCCTTCACAGGCTGCTTTGCAGAGAGAGAAATATGAACAACTTCTCAGCAGCCTTCCGCAGCCTGCTTGTTTTTCAGCCTTGAGATAGGCAGGTGTTGAGGCGAAAGCCATTCAATCAGAAACTGACCTCAACTGGTCCAGCGAAGCTACTTTCTAACCCCTGCTAAACTAGTCATTAAATCAAACAAATCTTATTAAAGGATTGTGGGTAGGTTACATTTTAAATGTATATAAAGATTAATTAAAAGCCTTAAAAAACATTAAACATCAAAAGTATAATCTTACACTCGCAAGACATGTGCTCTAACCACTGAGCTACAGGACTGCAAAAAAGTAAAGCAAGCAGGAAATGTGGTAGACATGTCAGAGCAAACGACACTGAAAAAAAGACTAGACAGTGTGCTAAGATTATTATTAGGCTCTGTGTGGAGTAAGGAAACTTGCCCAAGGTTTCGTCCTGACTGGAATTGAACTCAGGTCTCTCATTTGCAAAGCGAGTGCTCTAACCACTGAGCTACAGGACTCCACATATAATATACATATATATATATAAGAACTCTGTAGAGAAAGGAAGGACTGGAGAATGACCAATGTTATAACTATTTGTAAAAAATGGTGGTAAAGCTAATCCAGGAAACCCAAGGCCAGTGACTTGATTGTGAGCAAAATGTTGGAATCTATAATAAAAGATAAAGTGACTAGTAATCTAGTAGTTAGAGGAATGAGCTGGACAATCAGTGATTTGGACCTGAGCCAGGAGTGGGACCAGGAAGAGTGGAGGGCAAAGGTAGGAGAGTGACTGAAGGTGCAGTTGAAGAGGAAGGTCTTGAGATATGCCTTGAAGGAGGGAAGACAAGTTGGGAAGACATCCTAAGGTACCGGACAGTCAGAGTTTTGGACCCAAGCTGGGAGTTGGGATCAGGGAGGGTGAGGGCAGGGGGGAAGCAGAGGCTAATCGAAAGCACAGTCGAAGAGGAAGGTCTTGAAATGGGTCTTGAAGGAAGCAAGGGAGGGGACGAGGCAAAGGGACTGCCGGATGGAGTCGCAGAGAGTGGAGACAGAGTGTCAGAAGGCCCGCCCGCCAATGGTGGGGTGAGTGAAGTGGGGGGCATGAAGTAGGCCGGAGCCCACTGAGCGGAGGGATCGGGCAGGATGGTAGGGGGTTAGGAGGTCGCAGAGGTAGGGGGGAGCAAGATCATGGAGGGCTTTGAAAGTGAGGACCAGGATCTTGAACTGTATCCTCTGTATGATGGGAAGCCAGTGGCGTTGGGCGAGGATGGGGGTGATAGGGTCACGGAGCCTGGAGCGGGAGATAACACAGGCTGCAGAGTTCTGGTTGATCTGCAGCCTATGAAGGGAGGAGTTGGGGGCCCAACAAGCCAGGAGTTTGCAGGCATACTTTTTGGCTCCCATCAACATCTTCACTCCTGCGGATCTAAACTCCTCAACCTCCCTGGGCTTTCCCTCATACTCACCGAACCAGTGCACAATCTAGGCATCCGGTTCGACCCTCAGCTGTCCCTCCTCCCCCAAATCTGGTCCCTGACCAGGACCACCTTCCTACACCTCTGCCACATTGCCCATATCCAACCGTGCCATACCCCAAATGCAGCCGAATGTCTCGAGCATGCGGTTGTCGCCTCCTGCTTGGATTATTCAAACGCACCCCTCGCCGGTCTCCCCAGCTCCACTATTCAAAAAATCCAGCTCATTCAGAACTCTGCTCCTCACATATTGACCCGGACCAAACTCAATACCCACATGTCACCAGTTCTGGCCCAGAATCAACTGGCTCCCCATCACCGAACGGATCGACTTCAAGATCCTCACTCTCGTGTTCAAATCCATTCACTCCCTGGCACCTCCCGACCTCTCTGACCTCCTCACCTCCCAATCCACCACCCGGCACCTCCGCTCGACTGGCACTGGCCTCCTGCTCGTCCCTCGCACCCTCCGCTCCACCATCGGAGTTCGCATTTTCAGCCACTATGCCCCAAAACTTTGGAAGACTCTCCGTCAATCCCTCCGCATTGCCCCCTCTCTCCCATTTTTCAAGTCCCACCTTGAAACCTTCCTTTTTGACTGTACTTACGGTCACCTACCCCCACCCCGGCAGGGAGTCAGGCTCCATTATTGCTAAGTGCTCTGAGATGCTGTCCTGCGTGGAGCAATATATAAGTGCATGTTGCTGTTGTTGCTGTAGTTCTCGGACTCATTAGGCCGACTCTTCTTGTGGATGGACATCACAATTGGAACACTGAATGTTTTTGTGCCTCAAAAAGAATCATGTAGACCAGCACTGGGAGGGCAGGTCCAAGGCTAGTTGGAGGTTCCTGGCTTTGATCTTCACTGCATCCTCCCCCTGACACCCCCCCCCCCCCCCCCACCCCCACCCATGTCCCTGCATGTTTATACATATAGAATATATTTGTTTGGCTGCAGTTGTAAATTGTAGGCTACATTATAGAATAGATATTACACTATGAAGAGGGTGCAGTGTAGGTTCCGAAGGCTGCCAAGGCACTATATCAAATGCAAGGAATATTATTATTATTCACTGAGTAACTCCTTTCACATTTCATTACCAGCTTTGCTTACTTTGTAAATGTTTATGGAGTCACATGTTCATTTCTGTTGGTTACAGTGAAAGTGAAAGGAATGATGAGCTATATATTTGCTGAATGCTGCTTCTTGAACTCATTGCAGCTGACTTAGAATTCTTCCATTGCATCACCAGCCAGTTGGTCATCCAGTGACCCAGCCAGTGACCCAGCCAGTCACTTTGTGACCAGCCAGTTACCCAGCCAGTGATCCACCCAATGATCCACCAGTGATCCACCCAGTGACAGAGTGACCCAGCCAGTGACCTCACCGTTAACCCAGACCAAAGGAAGAAGATTTGAGGTGAGATTGAAAGTTTCAGACTGGATGTGTGGCAGGGATTCTGGGATTAGATCAGATTGTCTCAAGGGCTTTTGTCTGAACCTGTCTCAAACTGTTCCAAACCACAACGTGTCACATAGCTCACGTGCAGACGTTGGCTTGTGTCTCTTCTGTGTTTACTTTACTATCCTGGTCTTCGTGTCTGTCTTGTGCGGGTGCTCAAATTGGACTATTGCACTGTTGTGTCTTCATTGTGTGGTTATCCACACATTAAAGCATTTACATGTTTAAGTCCTGTTTCTCTCCATCACAGAGAGTGAGTGAGGGTTCTCTCTATCACGGAGAGTGATTGAGGGTGTGATTACTGATACTTCAGTAAATGTGAGGCTGAGCAAGAGCAAAGATAATTCCCCAATATCTGAGAGTCCACAGGACACAGTACTAGGCTGACATCTCAGGGTATTTGAGGAAAAATCAAAGGAAGTTGATGTAACCTTGTGTGGGTCACTGGTGAAGAGACATGTTGAATATTGATCACAATGAGGGATTTCTAAACACATTCCATTTCTTGAATAAGAAACAACATTGTAATGTTCTGAAATGAATCCCACTCAATGTCTCAAAACTAGAAACAACCAAACCAGGCTGAGAAGCTCTGCCCGTCCTCTAATCCTGCTCAGTGGGCAACACTTTAAGGCTCTAAAATGACCTTTCTGAGTAACGCAGTGAATCGTGTTTGGCTCAATCTGAGTGAGCACTGTCCCATCAACAATAACAAAAATAACAGCTTGTATTTATATAGCCCCCTGAGCTGATGATAGCCCAGGTAGCCTGATCGGCAGGACCGGTTACTGGGTGCAGGGATTCTCCTCAGAATTAGGTGAACAGGATGCATCCCTCCAGGGAGAGAGTGCGCATTCCATTCCAACAATCTATCTCTGGGGTTTCCAGGGGTTTGGGTTTGAGCCTTCACTGGGTTGATAGAAGGTTCCAACAACTCTCTGCGAACTTCCTGATGGGCAACACAACTCAGCATTAAAAAGTGGAAAATGTGTGAGAGCATTGCCACCATCTTGCTAACCACAATTCAGACACACATCCCTTCCTATTGATCACTGATAAATTCAAGCTTAAATATAGGAGGTGATTGACATAATGATCAGAATGACTGTGTTTGTGTCACTGATGATGGGGAGAGATTGGATTCACATTGTTTTTCTTAATTTCAAAAGGTTGTTCAGAAAAATCATTGACCACAGGAACGGTTCACACAATGGCAGAGATTTGCAAACCAGGTAATTAATCTATTGGAATTGATGACAATATTAACTTTTTATTTTAATCCTGTGTCCACTGCACCGAGTGAGATAACAACCTCCTGCCGTCCCTCTGAATCAGGGACACCGTGTTTCTGTGTGTGTGTGTGTGTGTGTGGTGGGGGTTTTGGGGGACAATGTCTGTGTGTGTGCTGGGGAAATGATGTCTGTGTTGGGGACAGTGTGTGTGTATTGAGGACCGTATTTGTGTTTTGGATGGTGTCTGTGTGTTGGAGACGTTGTCTGAGTGTCTGTTGGCGACAGTGTCTGTGTATGTGTGTGTGTGTTGGGATGGTGTCTGTGTGTGTTGGCGACAGTGTCTGTGTGTGTGTTGGGGACAGTGTCTGTGTATGTGTGTGTGTGTTGGGGATGGTGTCTGTGTGAGTTGGGGATGGCGTCTGTGGGTGTGGGGGTGGGGACAGTATCTGTGTATCTGTGTGAGTGTGGGTGACGGTGTCTTTGTGTGAGTTGGGGATGGTCTGTGTGTGTGCTGGGGACAGTGTCTGTGTGTATGTTGGGGACGGTGTCTGTGTGTGTGTTGGGGACGCTGTCTGTGTGTGTGTTGGGGACGCTGTCTGTGTGTATGTTGGGGACGGTGTCTGTGTGAGTGTGTGTGTTGGGGACGGTGTCTGTGTGTGTGCTGGGGACAGTGTCTGTGTGTATGTTGGGGACGGTGTCTGTGTGTGTGTTGGGGACGCTGTCTGTGTGTGTGTTGGGGACGCTGTCTGTGTGTATGTTGGGGATGGTGTCTGTGTGAGTGTGTTTGGGGGAACAGTGTCTGTGTATCTGTGTGTGTGGGGGGAACAGTGTCTGTGTATCTGGGTGTGTGTGGGGAGGGGGGATGGTGTCTGTCTGTTGGGGACGGTGTCTGTGTGTGTTGGGGACAGTTTATGTGTGTGTGTTGGAGGGGCTTCGGTGTCTGTGGTGGGGTGGATGTCCCAAGGCGCTGGACTGTCAGGAAATTGGACCCAACCTGGGGGTTGGGATCAGGACAGATGGAGGGAAGGCAGGGTAGGGATAGGAGAGTGGCCAAAGGTGTGGTCAAAGAAGAGGGTCTTTAGACGAAGGAGACATAGGAGGGTGTGAGGTGGGGTGGAATTCCAAAGGGTGGGGGTCGAGAGGCTGAAGGTCTGAATGCTGAAGGTGGGGTGGGCCGGGCGTGGGATATAGACCGGTCCTGAGCGAAGAGAGTGGACAGGGTGGTATGGGATTAGCAGGTCACAGTAGTGAGGAACAGGGCCATGGAGTGCTTTGAAGGCAATGGGGAGGATTTTTAACTCTATCTCTGGGGGTTGGCAAGCCAGTCGAGCTGGGCGAGGGTGAGGGTGATGATCATGGAGCCCGGTGTGGTAGAGGACACAAGCTGCAGAGTTCTGAATAATCTGCAGTTTGTGGAGGAAAAGTTGGGATGACGGATAAGCAAGGAGTTAGCCTAGTCGAGCCTGGATGTGATAGCCTGGATGGGAATGGTGTCTGTGTTGGTGTGTGTGTGTGTTCATTGTATCAGCCAGGATTGTGTCATGTTCACTGTTAGTACCAGATTATAACCAGTTATATTTTTTACCACTTATTTACCAGATGCAGATGTTGATAGAGCATCCTGGTATGTACATATGTTAAACTGTGGGTTAATAACAAAGCCATCTATCCTACTCCTCTGCTCTTTCACTGTATCCTCTAATATTTGTTCTTCATATGTTCCTATTGAATTCTCTTTCAAAATACCACAATCAATGCTGCTTCAACAGACACTGCTGGAAATTCATTCCATGTTCTGAGAATCCTTTTCCTAACTTTCCTAACTTCACTTTATCTTTTGTCCAACTCTGTCTGATTGTTGTTTCTTGTTCTATTGCCTCTCATCATCCAGTCAATACCACCCCCCCAGCCCTGGTGTGGGATTCAGACCCCAGACATCACCCTCTGGTCAGGCCTTGAATACTGCAGACAGCTCTGATCACTGTGACATAAAGGGACTGCCAGACACTAGAGACAGTGCAGAGGAGAGCAATGTGGCTGATCCCCAGTGTTAGAGGAATGAGCTGTGAGCAATAACTAGACAAGCTCAAGCTCTGCAGTCTTGAGAGAAGACAACTCAGGGGGGAACTCATAGAGGTTTGTAACATTTTAAATGGGATTGAAAAGGTAAACCCAGATCAATACTTTAGGACACATCAAGACAATATAATAAGAAGGTTAGAGATGTAAAGGCAACTTCAGGACAGACAGCAGGATTTTTTCTTTCCCAAGAGGTTAATTGATGACTGGAACAGAGTGGCCAGGAAGGGTGGTTGATGCTAGGACATTGGACTAATTTAAAAAGCAGCTTGATGCTGTGATGGAGGGATAGGGTAGGTGTTTTGGAGGGATGAGATCAGATGGACCAAAGGTCTTTCTTCATCCAAACCCACCTTGTGATCTCATAACATTCAGAGTTCAGGAAGCCACAATAGTTTCCATCTCCTCAGCCACTTTGGTTTTGGTTCAATCACATGTGTGACACATGGAGATACCCATCACCGTGCTTAAGAGTAACAAAACCAAGCTGAGATTTCCATGCACCCACCTACACATGGAAATGCCAGAGAAAGATTCCTAATTCTGGGAAGTATTAGGTGATGGTGGGCAAGACACTTGGGGACCCCAAAGTGTGCTGGAGTTTAACCAGCATAATACTGTCTGGCAAGCTTTCCTGCTGCTTGTCCAGCAAAGATCACTCTACCTGTTAGGCCTTTCGCTTACATGGCTGAGTGCGAGGATTCCCTGTCCCCAGTGACTGATCGTCCCTTGCAAAATACTATCAAATCATTTCAGCAGGAATCATATTGTCACTGCAATAAAGATGGCAATAAAATTAACAGTGTAAACAACACTCTGTGATTGAGAAAATAACAATACTTTCAGGTATCTCAAGGCAACAGGACAAGATGATAGGACAGTGTCAGGGTGTGAAGGGCATGTTCAGGACAGACACCAACAAGTATCTTACAAGGAGGGGGAATAATGACTAGAATCAATTATCAGGAAGGTGGTTGAGGCCAGGATATTGGACTCATTTAAGAAATAGCTTGTTGCTGTGATAGGGAAATGTTTGGGTAGGTTTTCAGGAAAGATGAGATGAACATGTCATTGTCCCATCTTGTGCTTTTCTACTTTGTGATAAGCTAGGTGGACTGGATGGTCTTTTCTGGCTCTGTTCATGTCTTTCTCTGACCAGTTTGGGAAGTGAACCTCTATCCTGGGCAGTTTCCCTCCTCTGTTAGCACAAAGCCCTCCGTGACCTTGCCCCACCCTACCTCTGTGACCTCCTTACACCCTAGCAACCCGCCTGCTCCCTCCTCTCAGCCGGCTCTGGCCTGCTCCACATTCCCCTGACCCACCCGCCCCACCAATGGCGGGAGAACCTTCAGCCACTCTGCCCCCAATCTCTGGAATTCCATCCTCCAATCACTCTGCCTCGCCCCCTCCTTAGCCTCCTTCAAGTCCTGCCTCAAAGCCCTCCTCTTCAACCATGCCATCGGCCACCCCCCTTTCCCTCCCCTCCCTTCCCCCTCCTGACCCCAGTTTGGGTCTGAAATGCTGTACACTGTCCAGTGCCTTTGGAAGTCCTCCCGACATGAAAGGCACTATACAAATTTAATCTTCTTGTTGTTGAAGCTTGTTGGGTTCTGAGCAATGAGCAGAATCAGACCAGATTATTTTTTATAGCCTCTCTTTAAATAAGGACCCAAGAACTGAGCAACCAATGACACTCAGCAACTCATGCTTTAAAAATTCTTTACTTAATATGAAATGCAAAGTTTGTTAGTTCAAATATCACAATACAACAGAGGTGTCAATAGCGTAGACACATGTCCATATTAAAGTCAATTGGTTAATTCACAAACAACAGGCAGAAGTCAAACAACAGGCATCGGATGAAAAGTCTCTTGCTTCAGACCAGAAACCTCCTGCTTGGGTTTATTGATCAAGAAGTCAAAGTTGATGATGGACAGCTGAGCCGTGCACTTTATTCAACAGTAGTTATATATTGTCCATCTTCTCTTCCCGTTACCTTTAAAACAATTTCAGACGTTCTGGAATTTCTGCAGTTTTCCTTCTTCCTGAAATTGTTGGAATTAACGAAAGTTGATGAAATGATGGAATAGTTTAAATCTGGTGCATTTTAAACTCGAAGACAGTACATTGGCTTCACCACTTCATATCATCACATGAAAGATGGCTTTTTATGTGGAGAGCACCTGATATGTTATGTCTTAGGTTGAACAAAGTGTAGTTTGGCCATACACCTTTAATGATCAATTTTCTATAGGCAGGATAAGAATAAACAATCTTTCCTTTCTTACATCCATGAAGCAATTGTCTCACATAAAAGGAATAACAGAATACAATCAGTACAATTGTTATTTGTTATTGAACACTTTAACACGACACTGATTAAACATGAATCTGTTATGGGAAAACCTCTTCAACTACCTCATCGTTAACACAACACTAATTAAAAGATGAATTTGTTATGGAAAAACATCTTCAACAATCATAAACAAGTCATCTTGACATTTTTCTAGTTACATCATCACTTTTAACCATTAATCAAGATAATTCTTTTGACTACATAGGTTAACATATATTCACAATTTCAGTTATGAAGCGAGATCACAACAAGCTCACACTGTCAGTCAGGTTCCAAACCACTTCCCTATTGGTCAGATCCTGGGTCTTGCCCTGTGCCCCTCCACTCTGCCCAGTGCCTCCTTCATTCCCTGCTCTGTGCCCCCTCCATTCCCCGCTCTGTACCCCCTCCGTTCCCTGCTCTGTGCCTCCTCCATCCCCCGCTTCTACCCTGCTTTCAGGCAATGCATTCCATACCCGAACAACTCGTTGTGTGAAAAAAATTATCCTCAAATCCTCTCTGGTTCTTTTGACAACTATTTTAAATCTGTGACCTCTGGTTACTGACCCACCTGCCAGTGGAAATAGTTTCTCCCTGTTCACTCTATTGAATCCCCTCATAATGTTAACCTTTATTAAATCTCCTCTTAAATTTATCTGCTCCAAGGAGATTAATTCGAGTTTCTTTAGCCAATCCCAGTTTTTCTAGCAAGATCAGGCCATGTTTCAGGCCAATGATGTGTGAACGCTCCTGACATATAATTGTATTTATAGCAGGAATAATAAAGCTGAGGACTTACAATGTTTTTCAAAGAAGTTTCCTGACTGGAAAGAACGGATGGATCAACACGTGACATTACTCCAAGAGATCGCAAATAATATTGACGAGTGTCACAAAGGTGCCACCATTGCCAATATTACAGGGTCTTCTGTAGGTGTTGTTGGAGGGGCTCTAACGATTGGAGGATTAATTGCTGCCCCTTTCACATTGGGTACATCATTGGGTACTCACGGGTGTGGGAGTTGGGGTGGGTGTAGCTGGTGGTGTCACTAACATCGCAGCTAATGCAGTAGATTCTGTTTCACAATCGAATAAACAAAAAAGAGTTAATGAAATCATGGAAGAGTATAAAAGGGACAGTGAGGAAATGGCAGATTGCTTCAGTAAATTCTGCAATGCAGTTCATTTCTATGAGAATTGCAGTGACGAATTAGTAAAAGATGCTTTCATTGGTGTGACTGAGGTCTTTTCAAAAAGCACAGGTGTTATTGCTACAGTGGCTGCAGCAATGTCCAAACAGTCCTTAAGAACATTCAAGGCGGTTTCTGGCGTTCTGTCAGGACTCTTTGTTGTGTGGGATATCTACTCTATCACAGTGGATTCCATTGACCTTAGCAAAGGAGCTGAGACAGAAATGGCTAAACAAATACGAGCTGTGGCTCAAAAGATAAAGGATGAGGTAAAGAAGTATGAAGAGGTTTATGAAACTTTAAGTCAAACTGTAAAGCAAAACTAGCCCAATGTGCAGGACTCGTGGCTAACTTTGACTTCAGTGCCTGTCACAAACCCCATTTGGGCAGATTGTTAGTAGATTGCATTCTTGTTGTTTATGAACCTGTCCATTTTTCAACAATATATTAAATTGGTTACTCTTTCTGTGATCTATTTCATGTATTTATTTCTGATTCTATTGATTGTTCAGTCTAACCTATTGGTTTCCCTATGTCCTGCATGTAGTGTGTGTAAGCTTGGCTCAGTTGGTAACACTATCTGAATCAGAAGGCTGTGGGTTCAAGTCCCGCATCAGGACTTGGAACTCAACAACAACAACAACTTGCGTTTATATAGTGCCCCTTCACACAGGGGATCCCAGAGCGCTTGACAATGGGGGAGCACATTGCCGAGCCGGGGAGAGGGGGAGGTGACCATAGGCATAGTCGAAGAGGAAGGTCTTCAGGGGCAATCTGAAGATGGGGAAGGAAGGGGCAAGGTGGAGGGATAGAAGAAGTGTGTTCCAGAGTTTTGTGGCATAGTGGCTGAAATCCCAGCCACCGATGATGGAAATGAGGGCACAAGGGACATGCAGAAGGTTGGAACCAGTCGAGCGGAGGCAGTGGTTAGTGGGTTGGCGAGTAAGCAGCTCGGAGAGTAAGCAGGTCAGAGAGGTTGGGAGGTGCCATATACTCCTACACTGTAGTCTGCCCTGCACTGCAATATATCGACAGGCTGCCTCTCCTGTGCTAATGGATCTTGTGATACTCTGATTCCCAAATCCATGGTACCAGCTCTCTCCACAACCTGTCACACTCCTCTATACTGAGGGACAATTCCACAGGCATCTCCTTTACCTCAGCCTGAGCTCCCATTCATATATGACCCAGAGAGTGAGGGGCAGGAGATCCCACCACCCCGGTCTAACACGCTCTAACACACGCTCTTCTTGGTTAGGTGACAGAATCATATGTCAGCCTGGTTTATGATAGTAATCTTGGCTATGAGTCAGAAAGTTGTGGGTTCAAGCCCTTGGGTCGGTGATTTGGAACTCACATAGTCTAGGCCGCAGGGCCAGCCTTTTGGCTGCCGAGGGCCGGATGCCCTATTTGAGAAATGTCCATGGGCCACATAAGCAATATTTTCGTGTCTCCCTTCCAGAAATATAATATTTACACAGCGTCTTTTTCACATAGGAAGGACATCTCAAAGGGTTCGACACTGCCAGTTGAGCACCTGAGCTGGGGATGGGAGCTGAGGGAGGTGGGATGGTGAGACAAAAAGATAACTGAAAGCGTAGGTGGGGGCAAAATGGTGATGTGTGGGGACACGAAGCAAGCCAGTGTTTGCTGGGGAAAGGGAATGGTCACTTGGGAGGTCACAGAGGGAGGCAGGGCGGGGGGATGAAGAACGTAGAGGAGTTTCTCACTGGGGAAACAGGGAGCTTTCTGTGATGAAACTGCACAGCCTGTACCTCAGTGTCCCCCCGGTTACCTGCCCCCCCACCCACAACGGTCGAGGGAGGCTCTAGTAATCCAGCCTGACAATGAATAACAAAACACTTCTCTCCTCTCTCTCTGCTCTCTCACTCTCTCTCACATGCTCTCTCCCTCTTTTAATCACTCTCGCTCTTCCCTCTCTCTCATGAATTCTCTCACACACACTCTCTCTCAATTACTCTCTCTCACTCCCTCTCACACCCTTTCTCCCACACATTCCCTGTCACCCCTTCTCCCCCCTCTCTACCTCTCTTAATTACCTTTCTCAGTCCCTCTCTGTGCTGCACTTACACTCTCTCCCGCGCTCTCTGTAATCTCTCACACATTCTCTGTTTCTTTCCCCCGTCAATCAATCAATCTCTCCCTTACTCTCTTTCACTCACAATCACTCTCTCTCTCTTGCCCTCTCTCTCACTCACTCTCTTACTCCCCTTCTCTCACATCTCACTCAGACTCTCATACACAATCTCCCTCTCTCAATCTATCTCACACTTCCCCCCCGCTCCCGCTTCTCTGAATCAGCTGTGCAGGTCACTATCTGCAATGGCAGGAGGCAATGGCTGGTAAGGATGCGGTGGGGTCCAGCATACAACAACAACAACTTTATATAGCGCCCATCACTTGGGGTAGTGTCCCAAAACACTTGACATTGGTGGAGTCTGACACCAAACCAGGGGGAGAGGGCAGTGGGTGGGGGTGAAGGGGGGTTTGGAGGTGACCATAAACATGATCAAGAAGGAAGATCTTTCGGTGGGATTTGAAAATGGTGAGGAAGGGGACAAGGCGGAGGGATTGAGGGAGAACGTTTCAGAGATTCAGGGCGTAGTGGCTGAAGGCACGGCTACTGATGGTGCAGCAGAAGGGGACAAGGAATGAAAAGGAGGCTGGAGACAGCCGAGCAGTGGTGGAGTGGGGGGTTAGCAAATCAAATAGGTAGGGAGGAGGGGAAGAGCATGCAGGGATTTGAAAACAAATGAGAGGATTTTAAAATCGATTTATTCGGTAATTGGGAGCCAGTGGAGCCTGTTGAGGACTGGCGTGATGGTGTTCAGTGTGTGTGATAGGGAGCCAGTGGAACCTGGCACAGACTGGTGTGATGGGGGTACGGAGTTTCATGCAGGTGTTCCCTCCTTGTTCCCTCCTATCTCTGCGACCTCCTAACCCCCTACCATCCTGCCCGCTCCCTCCGCTTCACATCCCCCTGCCTCGCCAATGCTGTACCATTGGGTGGGCGGGTCCTCAGCCACACTGTCCACACCCTCTGGAACTCCATCCTGCAGTCACTCTGCCTCGCCCCCTCTCTTGTCTCCTTCAAGACCCATCTCAAGATCCTCCTCTTCGACTGTGCTTTCAATCACCCAGCCTCTCCCCCTACCCAGCACCCTCCCCAGTCCTGACCCCCAGCTCGGATCCGAAACACTGATCGATCATCCAGCACCTTGGGAAGTCCTCCCAATGTGAAAGATGCTGTACAAATGTAATTCTGTTGTTGTTGTTGATAGAAACATTAACAACAACAACAAATTACACTTGTATAGCGCCCTTCACTTCGGAAAGACGTCCCAGGGCATGCTTCAGTCAACTTTCCAACTTTAGGTGGTCCTAAAATTTCTCCTACCCTCCCCATTTTCTTGTTTACAATGTTAAATTGATGCCCTATAGTTTACTGACAGAAGAAATAAAGTCTCCCTATTGACTCTATCAAAATCCCTCATAATTTTAAAGTTCTTTGTCAAGCCACACCTCAACCTGCTTTGTTCCATTGGATAAAAGTCTCACTACCTACAGTCTCCACTCATTGACCAAACCTCTCATCCCTGATATCATCCCAGTAAATCTCCTCTATTGCCTTGACGTCTTTCCTGAAGTGGGGTGGCTAATACTGGATGCAATATTCTAACTGTGATTAGAAGTTTAGCATTAATTTTTGCTGTTATATTCTGTATAAAATATATATTCTCTGGACATGTCCTTATAAAACAATACACTGGCACAGTGTTAGCTGTTGTTGGGTTCAAAGGAATAGCCAGCAATGGAACAAACTGCTCTTTATTAACCAGGCTATCGGCAAGCAAAGGAACAGATCATTGTGTATTAGCCTGTCAACAGTTGCGATCAGCAGTGGAAACAACCATTCTATTCGCTAAAGTATGGAGTCAGGAACTGAAGTTGTTGGCTTAACAGTTCATTTATTTCTGAGGCAAAGTTTTGCATGAATCAACCATCAGGGTGCAATAGCAGTATTATACTCATGTACAGTAAATCACCGTAGTGACAGTATCAAAGTTCATAGGCAGCCGACAAGGAGTCTCTTGGTATTGGGGACGCTGATGATCAATCTTTTGCAACTTGTGTTCTTGTGTCGTCGACGTCTGTTCTTCTTTCCTCTTCTGATGTTACTTGAATCTCGGAAACCTGGGCTGGGAGTTCTCCCTCCTGGCTGAGTGAACGGTACACACTCGCACACTGAAGTGCAGCTCATCTACACACTTGCTCATATCCTGGTTATCTGCCCCAGTTATCAGCTTGTTTCACCCAGCTGGTTATATTAATCACATCAGCTTTGGCTGATTATCACAATGTGCATAACAGTAATTAACAGCAGATGACGACTCCAATAACAGATTCTTTCTTAGCCAATTAACTCTTCATAATCCATTACATGCCGCAGTCCCTCTGCCTTGTCCCCTCTCTTGCCTCGTTCAAGATCCATCTCAAGACCCTCCTCTTCAACCGTGCTTTCGATCACCCTCCTTCTTCCCCTACCCTCCACCCTCCCAATCCTAAACCCCAGCCCGGGTCCGAAAAATTGATAGTCGAGCGCCTGGGGACGTCCTCCATGAGGATCACACTGACAGTGAGCTGGGTACAGTGTAACATTGATGTCTATAAGGATTACATTTGCATTAAACTGGGCACAATCTAGATTTGATCTTGTCAGGATTACACTGGTAGAACCTGAAACAGTTTTTCAGTGATTAATAATAATTGCTGGTATTTGATATAGCGCCCTGCACATATTCAAGATGTCAGAGTGATTTACAGGATTGTAATGTGTACAGGGTTGTAAAGTGTAACAGCTGTATTTATTTGAGAACATATTGAAATTAAATTGACTCCTAAAATGAATCTTATTCCCACAAAGCAATTGGACCCAATTAACTGAACCGAAAAGCAAACTGCATCTAAAGTACCTGATCTCACTATTTAAACATTATTTCAGTAAACATGACCCTCAATCAATGTTCTCGTTCTATGCTCACACCCTTGAGTTTCTGCTGTATATGATGTCCTGCTCCAGCTCAGTACATGACCTAACCCTTAAGCACGCAGCTCTGTTTTCACGACCCTCAGTGTTGCAGATTGAAAGTCAGTAGGAAAAGGACATGTGAGCATCAAATGGAGGTAGGAGTGAACAGGACAACTCGGGCAGGCTGAGCGTACAACAACAACGACATGATTGCATTTATAGAGCGCCTTTCACGTCGGGTACGTATTCAAATCCATTCACTCCCTGGCACCTCCCTACCTCTCTGACCTCCTCACTCCCCAATCCACCACCCGGCGCCTCCGCTCAACTCATCACTCACACCCTTCCCCCCACCATCGGAGGTCGTGCTTTCAGCCACTACGCCCCAAAACTCTGGAACACTCACCCTCAATCCCTCTGCCTTGCCTCCTCTCTCCCCTCTTTCAAATCCCACCTGAAAACTTTCCTCTTCGACCACCTCCCCCACCCAGCTCGGAGTCAGGCTCTGCCATTGTTAAGCGCTCTGGGACGCTACTCTGAATGGAGGGCGCTATACAAGTGCAAGTGATTGTTGTTGAAAAGATGCTGATGTTGAGCCACATATTTTTATATTTTATAAAGATTTTCAAATATTTTGCATCGTCATTTTTAAAATGTTATAATTCCGCCCAAATAGTGTAATTTGTGAGGATCCTACAGAGATTTCAAGGCCACGTTGAAGGTTATGTTTTCACATCTTTCTTCACCTTCGATTGTGTGTCGCAGACCTTGTTCATCTCTGTAGGTTTCACCCCATATTATTCATTTGATTTGTTCTTGAAAGTTTAGCAGCTTTTCAAGGCGAAGACCCTGGGTCTGTAGAGGGGGAGGGACAGAGGAAACATCTCCCTCTACAGAGGCAGTGTCCTATCATTAACAAGGCCGCCCAGGCCTGTACAGAGGGACATGGTTCCTCTGTCCCTCCCCCTGGGCCACCTGATTGATTCACTTTCCTGTCGCACTGTAATTTTACTAGGATGTCATAATTTATAAGGATGTTCCCAGGGATGAGTGGATATGACTATCAGGAAAGACTAGACAGTTTGAAACTTTTCTCTCTCGAGTTGAGATGATTGAGAGTGAAGCTAATGGAGGTGTTTTAGTTTATTAAATTAGTTGATGAGTTAGATGTTGATGTTTTACGTGTTAGTGAGTCCAAAACTACAGGAAATACATCTAAAATAGTCAGCAGGAGATGTTAAACAAAGTTTAGGGGGATTTCTTCACACAGAGGATGGTGAGAATGTCAAACTCACTGCGGAAGCTATGGTTGCAGCAGAAAGCACCAATCTATTCAAGAGAAAACTTGATTCATACATAGTAGAGAAAGGAATAGGGGTACAGAAGAGAGGAAAGGGACAGGCGGGCTCATGTACTTCACTCTTACGCTCAAACATTCGCTCACTCACTCACTGCCTCACTCCCTCCATCGTTCATTCCCTCACTTGCCCGTTGCCTCACACATTCATTCACTCCCTCCCTCCCTGCCTCACTCACTGCCTCACTCACTCGCTCACTTACTCGAAAGTTTAAGATGAAGAAGACCCTTTGACACACATAATCTCATCCTCAGGACTAGTTGGGCTGTTTCCACCCTGCATCATTCACTGCAATACCTTCTAGAGGATTATAAAGCTTTTCATAAATCTTTACTTCATCCTCCATCTGTTGGGCCAATTTTCGGATCTGATTAGAAAGTTGTGTCCCCGATCCCTCTGCAAGTTCCAAGGAATCCTTTACTATAGAATAGATATCCCAACCAACAAGGAGTCCTGACAGACCCAGTGTGCCTAATGCTCGTTTGCTCATGGTTCTGGCCACCGCTTTACCTGCTGATTTACCTGCTGCTTTACCTGCTGCTTCTTTCGCTGCTTTGCTCACTGCTTTACCTGCTGCTTCTTTCGCTACTTTGCTCACTGCTTTACCTGCTGCTTCTTTCGCTACTTTGCTCACTGCTTTACCTGCTGCTTCTTTCACTGCTTTCCTCATTGCTTTACCTGCTGCTTCTTTCGCTGCTTTCCTCATTGCTTTACCTGCTGCTTCTTTCGCTGCTTTCCTAATTGCTTCTTTTGCTGATTTCCTCGCTGCTTCTTTAACTGCTTTATTTGCTGCTATCTTTGCTGCATCTCTCCCTGCTATGCTTGCTGCTTTGTGCGCTGCAATAAGAATCATCACCCTTTTTGTTAAGGTATCAGCTATTTTCTCCACTGTACAATTTGAACCATCAAGGCAGGGATTTAAGAATTGAATCGTTTTAACACACTGATCGCAGCAATCTGCCATTTCTGCACTATCCTCTTTATATTGTTTCATGATTTCATCTATTTGTTTTGCTATGTCCCCTTGTTTAAAAGCATCCACACCACTAGCTGCAATGTTAGTGACACCACCAGCTACACCTATGCCAGCTCCCAAACTTGCAAGCACCAATGATGAACCCATTGTAAAAGGAGCAGCGATTAATCCACCAATGGATAGAATTCCTCCGACAGCACCCATTGAGGACCCTGTAATGTTGGCTATTGTGGCACCTTGGTGAACTGTGTCAATATTGTCGGCAATATTGCACAGTGCTCCTTTGTATTCCCTCATCTTTTTTTTCCATTCAGGAAACAGCTCTTTAAAGCGTTGCACTTCTTCAATCCTCTTTTCCATCTCAGCTTCGAGGGCTTCCCTGTTTATATAATAAATACAATGATATCTGTTCTCAAATAAATTCTCACATAAATACACATTGTCGGCGAAATGACAGTTTAGAACAACACATAGTTTTGAGCTGAAACCTTAAAGCTTAACAAAAAAGGGCGCAATATTTTTGCTAAAGTGAGCAAAGCAGTGAGAGATCCAGCAAGGAGAGCAGCAGAAGACGATGATTTACAAATTTCCAAAAATAAATATTTCTTTTCCAGAGGCACAGGCATTAATAATAATAATAATAATCCTTGCATTTGATATAGCGCTTTCCACGTCTTCTCGACGTCTCAAAGCGGTTCACAGAATAGACTGTAAAGTGAATTGACCGTATATTTGTGGGTGAACGCGGCAGCCAATTGCGCACAGCAATGTCCCACAAACAGTCGTGGATTGAAAATGACCAATTTATTATTCTTTTGTTTTGGAGGGATTATTATTAGGCGTGTGGAGTAAGGAAATTTGCCCAAAGTTTCACTCTGCCTGGAATTGAACCCAGGTCTCTTGCTTGCCTAATAATAATCCCTCCAAAACAAAAATAATAATAAATTGGTCATTTTCAATCCATGACTGTTTGTGGGACATTGCTGTGCTCAATTGGCTGCCGCGTTCGCCCACAAATATACAGTCAATTCACTTTACAGTATATTCTGTGAAGCGCTTTGGGACGTCTAGAAGACGTGAAAAGTGCTATATCAAATGCAAGGATTATTATTATTATATTGCAAGGCGAGTGCTCTAACCATTGAGCTACAGGACTCCATTACTACTCTAGCTCCCTTCAACTTTTGCCTTTGACACTTTAACGCATTTTCTAGCCTGCTCCACATTCCCCACCCAACCCATCCCACCCTCTGAAACTCCATCCCAAATTCCCTGCAAGTCTCTCCCTGTCTCTTTCAAGGCATGCCTCAAGACCTTCCTCTTCCACCGTGCCTTCAGCCAACCTCCTACCCTCCCTACCCTCCACCTTCTCTGATCCCCCCAGCCCACCCCCTCTCGGGTCCTCATCGCAAATCCCTAACCCCTGATTGTTCAGCGTCTTGGGAAAGTGAAAGGTGTTTTACAAATGTAATTTTGTTTTGTAGTTTGTATTGTGAGAATTAATTTGATTTGATGTATAATTTTGATTCTGTAGAATCTTACTCATTATTTATTAAGCTTTACTACTTAAATAGGAATTTATGTCAGTTCATATTTCACCGCAGGGTCACAAATTTAAATAACGCTTATAATTGGTGTCCAAACAGGGAACCTGTGCTGTTGAAGTTGGACAAATACAAATTTTAATATTGTCTAGAAATTGAGTATTAGACCTGTCACGTTTAGAACAGTTGGAGAATTAGAAAAAGTATTCTAAAAACATGGCAGATTCAAACAGAGCATATGTGGAGAAAAGGTTACCTGAACATGTGGAGCTTTTTAAGGAGGCACTACCAGTGACACTCCGATTGAGACATATGGATGAATTGTTGCAGAATTAAGAGATAAAAGAATAAAAAAATAAAAAGGATAAAAGAATAACTGAACTGAAGCTGCATGGATTAAAACCTTGCAGATTTCTAAATACAGATCTCTGAAATCAGAGAATTAAGAGATTTAAAAGGGTTCAAAGAAACCCTGGAAACAGAGGTAAGAGAGTTGAAAGAAACTCAAATGGAGCTCAAACAAAACTGGATAAACAGTAAAAAAGAGTCCAAGAGGCCGAATACCAAATGATTGATTTTAGGGATAATCTGCAAAGAGAACAGTTCAAATAGAAGGGAAGAAATTGAATCTTTTAGATGCGGAGAGTACAAAGTTTAGAAGTTTACACCAAATATTATCAGGCACAGGCAACTAATATTTTGAGGCAAGTGCAGGAATGGGGTGACAAGATAAATGAATGTAAGAGCAAAATATTAAACAACTTGAACAACAGAACAGTGATTTACACACTGTAATTAGAGTGCAAGCAGCTCTGTCACAAAAAGCCAGAAAGGGGAATCGCACGTTGCATCCCAAAAAGAAATAGAAAAAATACAAGAACAGCACACAGTTAACATAACATGTAGGAGCAGGAGTAAGCCATTCGGCCCTTAGATCATGGCTGATCTTCTAACCTAACTCCAGCTAATAACCTGACTCTGCCTTATCCCCATATCCCTTAATCCCTTTTGCAATAAGAAATCTATCTATCTCAGTCTTGAATATGTTCAAGGAAAAGAGTTAAGAGGGGTATAATCAATACCATGACTGGACACAGTAACTGCTGAATCAAGATGGGAATTTACTCCCAAATACTGAAAAGTGAAAGCCTTGTCATTGTATCCAACCCCTCAACACAAATTGAAACCTAACCCAGATGGCGAGGATGAAGAGGTAGCTCGAGTAAAAATACCATATGACACAATGCAACTACAAGTAATGGCAAATATCATTCTCAAATTTGTTGGAAAACCGTATGCCTTTAATCATTTAATGAGGCAGAGCGCGGAGCTATACAAAATACACGTGATGTGATGATAAAGGACATTTCAGGTTACTAGTAGCGATATTGTCCACAACAATGTTTAAAACCTTATCAGTGGACATGAAATATGGGAAAGGCGTTCTGCCAACTTCCAAGGAAACATCTTAAATGCCATAGGATATGATAAAGGAGATCCCAATACAGTATTGGAGCATTGCAGACAAATACCAGGAGAACATCCAAAATGTTATAAAGACAGACAATGGGAACTATTTGAATATCGAATATTTGGTCCATAATAATCTGGATCACTTTGCAGAATAGCACAGAATGATCATTACCCATTCCTTACCACCGTACAAGTCTAGATTTGAAGAAAGCTGGGATAGGAACAATCAGTACTATGATGAGGCGTAGATCACAAGGAGAATGGTAATGAAGTGGGAGTAAGACAGGGTGAGAAAGAAAATTTAAGAAGCCATAAAGGAAATACATTGGTGGAAAATAAACCCAGAATGATGTGGAAAAATGAGGGACTCTCACAGGTTGGAAATGGAAACCCAAATTTTCACCTCCAAGAAGTCCTGTAGCTCAGTGGTTTGGAGTCCTGTAGCTCAGTGGTTAGAGCACTCGCTTTGCAAGTGAGAGACCTGAGTTCAATTCCAGGCAGAGGGCGAAACCTTGGGCAAGTTTCCTTACTCCACACAGAGCCTAATAATAATCCCTCCAAAACCAAAAACAATAATAAATTGGTCATTTTCAATCTACGACTGTTTGTGGGACATTGCTGTGCGCAATTGGCTGCCGCATTCGCCCACAAATATACAGTCAATTCACTTTACAGTATATTCTGTGAAGCGCTTTGGGATGTCCTCCCGACGTGAAAAGCGCTATATCAAATGCAAGGATTATTATTATTATTATTATTAAAGAAGGGAGAAACCGTAAGTGTAAAGAAACAAGTGGTTTGTTTCCAATGTGGAAAATCGAGACATATCAGTCCTCAGTGTAAATCAAACATAGAATGCCATGCTCCGGCAATGTCAATGAACCTTCAAAAGCAAGGTCAACAAAGCCAACTTCCCCAACCCCACTGCTGTCCCCTCTCCTCTTTTCAAACATGACTAAAGACCTTCCTCTTCGACCGTGCTTAGGGTCACCTCCTCTCTCCCCCCCGAATATGCGTCAGGCTTTGCCATTGTTAAGAGTTCCGAGACACTATTCCATGTGAAGGGCGCTATATAAATCCAAGTTGTTGATGTTAACATTAAATTCATGCAACTTAATTTGCTCTTCTACCATAATAAAACCACTTCAATGGTAATAACAAAATATAATAATCCTTGCATTGATATAGCGCCTTTTCACATCTTCTAGATGTCTCAAAGCACTTCACAGAATATACTATAAATCGATTTGACTATGTTTTGTGGGCAAAACACGGTAGCATGATAACAGGAGCATTTTCTTAAATGTAGTTTTAGATCTCCAAAATCAGAAGTTAGTTTTCTAATGTTGGGGTGAAAAAGGAAACTTTCAATGTTTTAATTATATTGACAAATATTACTATTACTGCGCCTTGCTTCCTCCCTTTCCTCCTTCAAGGCCGGTCTCAAGACCTTTCTCTTTGACCGTGCCTTCAGCTCCCCTCTCGACTCTCTACCCCCTCCTCGCTCCCCCCCTTCCCTCCCCTCCTCGCTCCCTCCCTTCCCTCCCCTCACCCTGACCATTTCCCCCCAGCTCGGGTCCCGACCCAACTGCCATGGGACGTCCTCCTGGTGTGAAAGGCGCTCTATAAATGAAATCTTGTTGTTGTTGTTGTATTACTAATAATAATCCTTGCATTTGATATAGTGCTTATCAATCAGTAAGACATCTCAAAATGCTTCACAGATTATATTGAAAAGTGGATTAACTGTATATTTTGTGGGAAAAATGTGGCAGTAAGTTGCACATAGCAGTATCCCACAAACAGTTGTGGATTGAGTGACCAATTTTTTTTAAATTGAGAGATTATTACCCCCAGAAAGCAATCCACCAATTGTCTAACAACCAGGTCCCTATTTACTGATAACTAAACAAAGGTGTGTGGAGTAAGGAAACTTGCCTAAATGTTTGCCCTGCCCAGGAATCGAACCTGGGTCCTATGTTCTACTCCCTGCAGGGTCCCACAACAATATCTGACCGTGATGCCTACAACCCAACCCAGACTTTGGTGAAATATAGAAAAAACACGATCAAACAGAGAGCAATGCAGAGAGATGAGAAGAAGAGATTCATTCACAAAATCAGGCAGTTTATTCAGGAACTGCCTCATATTTGTACGTACCTGTCTTCATTGCATCCTTTACTGTCTGTTAAACAATTGAGAAACAAACCATTATTGCTGGTTATTATAGAGTGAACATGACAGAATACTCATTGACCACCACAATATTGGGGTGTTATATTATTGCATTCATTATCACTCTGTCAAATATTCTACTCTTGGCAATGTCCTTCAACAATAACTGACCGTGAGTGAACAAACTTCACCCCTCGGGTACAAAAAGTTATCAAAAAGGCTAATGGGATGTTGTTCTTTATCACAAGGGGGGCTGGAATATAAAGGAGAGGAAATGATGCTTCAACTATCTAATAATAATAATAATCCTTGCATTTGGTATAGTGCTTTTCAGGTCTTCTCAATGTCTCAAACACTTCACAGAATAGACTGTAAAGTGAATTGACGGTATATTTGTGGAGTCATGTAGCTCAGTGGTTAGAGCACTGTCAGTTATCTAGTCTTATTCAGACCCCATCTGGAGTTCAGCGTTCCGTTTTGGGTACCACTCCTCAGGAAAAATATTTTGGTTCTGGAGGGGGTGCAGCGCAGGTTCACCAGAATTATATCAGGGCTTAAAGGGCTAAATTATAAGGACATGTTGTTCTGCATTCCCTTGAGCTTAGAAGGTTGAGTGGTGATCCAATTGAGGTGTTTAAAATGAGGACGGGATTTGATAGGATTGCTACAGAGAAACTATTTCCTCTGGTGGGGGAAACTGGAACAAGGGGACATAATCCTAAAATTAGAGCTGGGCCATTTAGAAACAAAATCAGGAAGCACTTTTTCACACAAAGGGTTGTAGGCCAGAGTCCACTGATTGGAGGGAGCGGACAGGTTGGTATTGGCTGAATAGGTCACAGAGGTAGGAAGGAGGAAGGTCGTGGAGGCCTTTGAAAACAAGGACGAGAATTTAGAACTCTATCCTCTCCAGCAGTGTAATCTAATTATACAGAGCTCTGAATAATATACAGCTTGTAGAGGGAAGAGCTGGGGAGCTGACAAGCAACGAGAAGCATTATAATCAAACTTGGATGTGATGAATGTATAGACAAGGGTCTTAGCAGCCTGAGGGGAGAGACACCAGAGCAATGTTGCGGAAAGGCAGAATGGGTCATGGCACGGATGTGAGGAATAAAGAATAGTTGAGGGTCAAACAAGATGCCAAGGTCCTGGACTGACTCAGTGAGGTGGTGTGGCATCCTTGGAAAGTGATGCTGTCAGTGCCTGAGGTGAAAAGGCACTGATAGGAGCCAATCAGGAGGGCCTTGGTCTTGTTGACAGTCAATTGGAGAAAATTTAGCTCTCATCCAGAACTCGATGTCTGACAGACCATCCATCAGGACAGCAGTGGTCCTGGAGTCGAGGGTGGAGGCAGAGATATGTGGAAGTTGACCCCATGTCTGCGGATAACGACACCAAGAGGGAGCGTGTAGATATTGAAGGGGAGAGGACCAAAGGCAGAGCCCAGAGGGACACAGATGTGGGGGCTGGAGGAGAAGCCGTTCATGCAGAAGTAGAAGTTCAAGTAGAAATTGTGGGAAAGATAAGATTTGAATCAGGCAAGGACAGGATCATGAAGATTCACCAAACGAGAGGCAGGGGAGGAGGATAGAATGGTCAACAATAATAATAATCGTTGAATTTGATATAGCACCTTATCACGTCTTCGAGACATCTCAAAGTGTTTCACAGAACACTTTGCATGTCAAAGTCAGCAGAGAAGTCAAGGAGAATGAGGAGACAGAGGGAGTCTTGGTCACAGGTAGCCAAAGAGAGCAGGTGGTGGGTTTCATTTCGGTCATAATGTGGGAGAGGAGGGGGAGACAGGTTCGAAGGTGTGGAGGGAAGGATGGGTAGGGCCCCAGGGTGTGAGGGGGATATGGAGGGAGTAGTAATTGTAAGGGCAGAAGCAGCTGAGCGGATCCCCTTAAATTTGGTTTTGAGGAAGTCCAGCATCTCCTTGCAGTTGGCATTGGAGGATAGGATGGGTGAATCATGAAAGGGTGGTGAAGAAGAGGAGCCTGAGACTGTTGGCCTCAAAGATTATCTTGGAATATGAGAACGATTTAGCTGAGGCAAGGGCAGAATGGTAGGCTTTGATGTGGTCCAGCCAGATCTGCCAATGGACCATTGCATTGTGTTTGGTCCAAGTCACCTTGTCAGCACGCACCTGTGCCTTGAGGGAGTGGAGGTGGCTGGTGTACCGGGGACTTGCGTGAGTAGGAGATAGTTCAGGAAATGAGGGGGACAAGGGCATCAAGAGAGGTGGAGAGGGAGTTGTGGAGGTGTTCCAATATTCCTAACTGTTCAAGTATGGAAAGAAACAATCAGAATTCCTCAGTTTGTGGTACAGAAATACTGTCCACAACACAACATTCACAGATGCTCTATCAAACAGTAAGGCTGAGCGACAAGTTGTCCAACATAGAGCATACTAACAAAAATCCTTGCATTTGATTTAACACCTTTCACATTTGGAGAATGTCTCAAAGTGCTTTAAAGGATATAAGGTAAATCAGAGTTGCTGTGTATTTTGTGGGTGAATGCAGCAGTCAATTTGTGCACAGCAATGCCACGAACAGCCGTGAAGTGAATGACTCATTTTATTTGGGGGATTGTTAGTGAGGACACCAGGAGAAACTCACTTTTCTTTTCAAATAGTTCCGTGGAATTTTACTATCCATGAACACTGGGCTAAGACAGGCACCACAGGTCAGTGACTGAATGAGGAATGGACCCCAATATGGGGGAAAAAAACATGTGTGATTGGATAAAAGGGCTGAGAATTCTTACAGTGTCAGCTTTGCCAGTCCATATCTTCAAGACACCGGATGAAGAAATGAGATCTGACACCTTCAATAGAGGAGGAAGCCATGACTCAGGTCTTCACTGAGCTGCTGACCCTGTTCATTGGGTGTTCAAAGCTGATGGAAAGGGATAGGGATCCTACTCCGGGCAGTGTATGAATGGGATTACGATAGGTGTTCGTGGCTTCTGCACAATCCAGTCATTGCTGCAGTTTGTCTGTATTTGAACATCCCTCAGCAGTTTTCATAAACTGGAAATCATCGTGAAACCTTACCTGACATGAGAAACCATGCTGCCAGAAGGACTAAGAGGAAGAGAACGATGAGATTAGACCAGGATCCTGTAACCTCAACGATCATGTTTCTGAAGAGGTAAAGGAAATCAATATTACAGGAGTGCATCTCTATTCATTCAGTCCCTCAAGCCCATTCTGCCATTCTATAAGATCATGGCTGATCTGTTCCTCCAGTCCAATTATCCACCCTTGCCCCATAAACCTTAAAACCCGATCTACCAAATTCTAGCTATATATGAAAATTCTTGTAAATTGGAATGGAAAGTGCACACTCCCTGGAGGGAGCCACCCTGCTTACAGGAGATTTCCAGTAATTCTGAAGGTTTTCACATACCTTTCCCCCCTTTCAATCCACACTTCCACACTGCCCATACCACAGAAACAGCCCTGGTCAAAGTCACTAGTGACATTCTGAACATCTGTGATCAGGGCTCCCTCTGCCTCCTTGTCCTCCTCGACCTCTCTGCTGCCTTCGACACTGTTGACCACTCTATCCTCATACACTGCCTCTCCTCTTTACTTAATCTTCGCAAACCTGCCCTTGCCTGGTTTGATTACAATCTCTCACACCGTCTCCACCATTGCCTCTAACGGTTTCTCCTCCAGCCCCCGCACTGTCACGTCTGGCGTCCCCCAGGGCTCTGTCCTTGGCCCTCTCCTCTTTAACATCTGCATGCTCCCCCTTGGTGACATCATCCGCAGACATGGGGTCAACATCCATATGTATGCAGATGACACCCAACTCTATCTTTCTCCACCCTCAACTCCAGGACCACTGCTGTCCTGACAGACAGTCTGTCGGACATCAAGTTCTGGATGAGGGGAAATTTTCAACAGTTCAATGCAGGTTGGGGGGCAGTGGGGGAGGTAACCTTATGCATGGTTGAAAAGGAACGTTTTCAGGCAAGACTTGAAAAAGGGGAGAGAGGAGGCAAGGCGGAGGGATTGAGGGAGTGTAGTCCAGAGTTTTGGGATGTAGTGGCTGAATAGAGATCCAGATAGTTAAGGCGGAGTGCGGCCACACCGGGATTTGTACATTGGGCGACAGAGAGACAATGGAGCCTGATGACATTGATGGATGCAACTTCAATTTTCTATTGTCCATTCCAGTTTTTCTGTTATATGAACAGGTTTTCTATTGTCTGGTTGGACGAGTCAGGTTGATGTTGATGATTATTCACTACAGGAAGTCAACACACCCTGAAGGGCTGAAGAGCAGCCATTTTTAGACACAGTCAGACAAAGTCAAATGAAGTGTAAAATGGTTTCTGAGGGGGTTTGATAATCTGTAACCAAACCCTATATCCATAATAGTAACAGAACACAGGCCTCAACCACACATCACACGTATCACTGTGCACTGATCAGCAATAATCTGTTACTGTTTAACCTCACAATCTGTTTCAGAATGTTAAATCCTCCAAACAAAAGGCAAAGTACTGTCGATGCTGGAAATCTGGTATAAACACAGAAGTGGCTGAAAACACACAGCTGGTCAGGCAGCATCCATGGGGAGAGGAAATTCCTCTATCCTCTGTTAAGTCCTCTATCGCATCTTTTCTCTGTCTCACCAAAAACAACCCCAATTTGTTGAGCCTCTCCTGAAACCACGGCTGCTCATAGAATTACATAGAGCATTACAGCACAGACACTGCCCATTCAGTCCATAGCCTGGTGTTTATACTCCATATAAACCTCCACTCTGATATTCATTCCCCTTGAGAATCAATGCCGTCCATAGCCTCTCTGTGGCTGTGATAATACATACACTATTCTAACTAATGAAGTAAGCACTTTCTGCTTTACAGTCAATAACTACAAAGCACAACTTAATTTGTCTTTTTATTCTCTTTTAAACCTTTAACCTACATATCCTTACGATCTCTCTGTTCCTCAACATCAGTAAAAGTTACTCCTGGTTACAGCACTAGGTGCTGAGACAATACAAATTGTTAACATTGATAGTTCAGCAACAAACAACCCATTTACCTGGTAGCCTGGGTGACCTGTGTGACTGACCGGCTGAACATGACATGCATAAAGGTGTGCGCAAATTTACAACACAACTTTCTTTCACTTTCACTTTGAGTATTTCTGTAACTAATTCACATATGAAATTATCTAATTTTATTCTAACATTGCGGCCTAGTTGTTCATTAAGGAACAGACTAATTCAGGACCTAGAATCACACAATTATACAGCACAGAAAGAGGTCTTTCGGCCCATCGTGTCTGTGTCGGCTCTTTAAAAAGAACTATGCAAATCAATCCCACTCCCCGCGCTCTCCCTATAGCCTTGCAAACTGTCCTCCCAAAATAATTGTCTATTTCTCTCTTAAAAGTTGTTATCGAAAACAGCTTTCACCACCCTTTCAGGCAAAATATTCCAGATCCGAACAACTTGCTGCGTGAAAAACTTTCTCCTCACCTCCACTCCCCTCTGTTTCTTTTAAAACTATTTTAAATCGGTGTCCTGGGGTTATCGACCCACCCGCCAGTGGAAATAGTTTCTCCTTGTTCACCCTATCGAATCCCCTCATAATTTTGAAAACTTCTATTAAGTCTCCTCTTAACCTTCTCTGCTCCAAGGAGAATAATCCCGGCTTCTCTATCCTCTCCTGATAACTGAAGTCCCACTTCCTGGTACCATCCTGGTCAATCTCCAATGCCTTGACATCCTTCCTGAAGTGTGGTGCCCAGAACTGAAAACCGTACTCTAGCTGAGACTTAACTAGTGTTTTATAAAGGTTCATCATAAATTCCTGACTTTTGTATTCTATGCCCCTATTCATGAAGCCTAGTATCCCATACGCTACTTTAACAGCTTCATCAACCTGTCCTGTTACCTTTAAAGCTTTACTTAGATGGCAACCCACATAAGTCTCTCTGTTCCTTCAATTCCTTTCAGATTGTACCATCAGTTTATATCGCCTCTCCTCATTCTTTGACCCAAAATGCATCACTTTGTATTTCCCCACATTAAACTTCATCTGCCACATGTCTGCCCATGTTACCAGTCTATCAATGTCCATTTGCAGTTTGCTACTATCGTCCTCACTGTTTACTACTTTTCCTAGCTTAGTATCATCAGGTTTGTTAGACATGATTTGTCTTTAACAAATCCGAGTTGGCTGTCCTTTATTAACCCATATTTTTCTAAGTGAGAATTTATTTTGTCCAGGATTACAGTCTCTAGAAGTTTCCCCACTACCGTAGTTAGGCTGACTGGCCTGCAGTTCCCAGGTTTATCCTTCTGGCACTTTGTGTACAGGGGAGTAACATTTGCAATGCTCCAGTACACTGGCACCACCCCGATGTCCGAGGAGGATTAAAAAAATGTGGCCAGAGCCTTCATTATTTCCACCCTTACACCCTCAGTAATCTAGGGTGCATCCAGTCCAGACCGGTTTACTTATCTACCTTGAGCACCGACAATCTCTTTGCCCCTCTTATTTCCTTTTTCAGTTCTCTTCCATACTTTCTATATTCTATTTGATGATCTTCTGTATTTTGGACCTTTTTCTGTTTATTCCCAATTTTTAATCCCAATTTCCTTATTTATCCAGGGAGGTTTGGATGCTCTATCTTTCCCCTTTGTGGAAATTATTATTTCTGTCCCCAAACTATCTCCTCCTTGAAGACTTCCCATTGCTCGTTAGCTGTTTTACCTGCCAATCTTTCTTTCAGTCCACCTTGGCTACGTCCCTTTTTAACTCACTGAAATTATCCCTCTTCCAGTTGAGTATCTTCACCTTTGATGCTCCTTGTCCATTTTCATAAGTACACTAAACCTAATGATGTTGTGATTGCTGTTGTCAACAACAACAAAATCACACTTATAGAGCTCCTTTCACGTCGGAAGGATGTCCCAAAGTGCTGAACAGTCAGGTGTCGGGGCCCGAGCATGGGGTGGGGTGGTGTAGGCGTGAGGGAAGGCATAGAGGTGAGAGGCAGACCAAAGGCACGGTCGAAGATAAGGGTCTTGAGACCGGCCTTGAAGGAGACAAGAGAAGAAGCGAGGTGAGGGGACCGTGGGATGGAGTTCCAGAGTGTGGGGCAGAGAGGTTGAAACCCCAGCCTCCGATGGTAGGGCGGGTTGGGTGGGAGACATGGAGCAGGCCGGAGCCTGATGAACGGAGGGAGCGGGCAGGTTGGTAGGGAATCAGCAGGTCAGAGAGGTAGGAGATGGCAAGGCCAAGGTGAAGACAAGTATCTTGAACTCAATGCTCTCCTACTAAAACCTGCTCCACTTGCCCCACTTCACTCCCCAGAACTAAATCCAGCACTGCTTCCTTCCTCGTTGGGCTGGAAACACATTGATCCAGAAAGTTATCCTGCACATCCTTTCCCCTCCTTGCACTGTTATTTTACCAGTGTATATTAGGATAATTGAAGTCCCCCATTATTAACATTCTATTGGTTTTGCATCTTTCTGAAGCCTGCTTGCAGATTTGCTCATTTATCTCCTTCCCATTATTTGGTGGTCTATACTATACACCTAACAGAGTAACAGATCCTTTTCTGCTCCTTAACTCTAACCAAATAGATTCTGTTTTTGGACACTCTAGCACATCGTCTTTTCCAGGTCAGTAACCGTGTCTTTAATCAATATTGCCACGCCCCCCCCCCCCTCGTTTTTTGTCCTTCACTATCCCTCCTGAATACATTGTAACCAGGAATATTCAGCTCCCATTCCTGCCCTTGTTTGAGCCAGGTCTCCTTTATTGCCATACATCATAACCCCACGTGGAAACTTGAGCCTGCAGCTCACCAACCTTATTCAACACACTCCGTGCATTTATGCACATGCACTCCAAGATCGTTTTAGTTTGTTCTGCATTTCTCTCTCATCTAATCCCTCCTTTTTCTACATTATTCCTTATTACATTGTTATTCTTCTCTCCCAGCCCTCTATGTAATTTGTTTGTTGTCTCTAATGCTACATCCTGATTCCCTTCCCCCCTCAAAATTATTTTAAAACCTTCTCCACAGCATAGTTAACCTCCCTGCGAAGACGTTGGTCCCTGTTCAGGTGTAACCCATACACCTTGTACTGGTCCAAACTGTCTCAGAGCTGGTACCAATGATTCAGGAACCCTGAAGCTCTCCTTTCTGCACCATTTCTCCACCAATGCATTCATGTGTTTCATCCTGCTGTTTTGATACTCACTTGCACGAGGCACTGGGAGTAATCCAGAGATCACCACCTTTGAGGTCCTATTCTTTAGCTTTTTCTCTAGCTTCTGACACTCTCCTTGTAGGATCTCAGCCCTTTTTTTCCCTACGTCATGGATCCCAACATCGACCACAACCTCTGGATGTTCCCCTTCCCCCTGTAGACATTTTCCACCCATTCCATGATGTCTTCAACCCTAACACCAGGAAGGCAACACACCATGCGAGAGTCACGTCTTGGTTGCAGAAATGCCTGTTTACTCCTTTCATCCCAATGACAATTGCATTGACACTTTTCCCTGTGTCCCCCTGTGCATCCAATTGCTTTTGACTCCCCTCCCGAGAGCTATCATCACCCTGACCGGTATTCAGTACAGAGAATCAGTTTGTGAATGCCACACTGTCAGGGGATTTCTGCATGGTCCGTTCCCTCATCCTATCATGCCAGGTGGTCAACCACCCACTCTCCATCTGAACCCTCTGTGGCTGTGGGGTGACCACCTCTTGAAATGTTCAATCCATGAACTCATCACCTCCCGTATGCTTTGTAATGACACCAGCCTTTCCTTGAGCTCAGAAACTCCAGCCGAAGACACTTCCTATACATGTGCTTGTCCAGGCCACACAAAGCATCCTGGAGTCCCCACATGGCATACATTGTGCATGCAACCTGTCTCAGCGGCCCTGACATTTTTTTATATTATTTTAATTTAACTTACATATTTTGTAATTATGCACCTCTTTGCCCATCTACATCGAATTCCCATTCTCACCAAATTTCTGAACAGAATTCTTACTCTGTTCCACCTCCCTCAGGTATGTCCTCACTCTCCTGGGCTCTCTGCTAAAGAGCAGAGGAATCTATATATATTTTTGATGTAGTTTACCTCTACCTCAAGATAGATTCCCCACTCTTCTGCTGAATGAGAATTCTCTCTTGCTCTCTGGTATCTCTCTTACTGAAGAATTCCCACTCTCACCAAGTTTCTTAACAGAATTCTCATTCTGTTCCATCTCACTCAGTTCCCTCCTCATGCTGCTGGGATCTCTGCTCAAGTGACGCTCTTGCAAGTCTTCTCCTTTATATAGGACTCCAACAAAAGCATACAATTTCGACTGGTCAGCAGCTTTAAAGTAGCTAATTATTTTGTTATCAACCTTTCCTTCTACACTGGTACAGTGCCCCCTCCGCTTTCAAAGCAATAGTCATCACCCTAATCACCCACCCCCCACCCCACATCTCAATATCCCTCCTTGCTCTCCAGCTACTGACCCATCTCCAAACTGCCCCTGAACTCCAAGGTGTTGGATTCAGTTGTTCCCGCACAGCTTCACTCCTTCCTTTCCCATCCCTCCTTCCTTTAGTCCCTCGAATCCAGATTCTGCCCTGTCAACCGAGTCTGCGCTGGTAAACGTTGCCAACTACATTCTCTCCATTTCCAATCAGACATGTCTTCGCCCCCTTGTTTTCTTTGTCCTCTCTGCAGCTTTGACACTGTCATGTCCTCCATCATGCCCAGGCTGATTATTCCATTGCCCTGCTGGACAGACTCCCCACCTCTCCTGCCAACAGTACAGATGCCAACCTAATTTGCTTGGCAGCTCTCTTGCTTCTGAATCAGAAAGGTGTGAGGTCAAGCCTTGAGCTCAGGACTTTAAGAGTTTAGGCTGACACTCTGTTTGAGGTTCCATCCTTTAAACCAATGCCCTGTCTGCCTGTTCAGGTGATGTTAACGATCACATGGCACAAAAAATAGAAAGCAAACTTAGCACAGGAGTCTACACTGACTCTCAGAGAAAAGTGTTCAATCAATCCCACTGCTCTCATCATCACTGTTTTTATAACTACAGTATCTTATATCTACAGCCTCCAGTCATTGACCCTCTGCTCATGGGAATAGTTTCTCCCTCTTGACCCTGTCAAACCCTCACCATTGCGTTCACCTATATCAGCTCCTCTCAACCCTCTCAGCTCCAGTGAAAGCCCACCTCTCCGAGCCCTGCCTCCCCAGCCCACCTCTCCTAGCCCCGCCTCCCCAGCCCACCTCTCCTAGCCCCGCCTCCCCAGCCCACCTCTCCTAGCCCCACCTCCCCAGCCAACCTCTCCTAGCCCCGCCTCCCCAGCCCACCTCTCCGAGCCCTGCCTCCCCAGCCCACCTCTCCTAGCCCCGCCTCCCCAGCCCACCTCTCCTAGCCCCGCCTCCCCAGCCCACCTCTCCTAGCCCCACCTCCCCAGCCCACCTCTCCGAGCCCCGCCTCCCCAGCCCACCTCTCCTAGCCCCGCCTCCCCAGCCCACCTGTACTAGACCCAGCCTCCCACCAGCTCACTTCTCCTGGAGCCCCAGCCTCCCTCTCCTAGCTCCACCTCCCATGAGCCTACCTCTCCTAGCCTTGCCTCCCCCAACCGTACCCCTCCTAGCCCTATCAAACCCCACCCACTTCTTCAATCCCCAACTCCCAAGCCCACTTCTCCTAGTGCCCCACCCCTGCTAGCCACCCTCTCCTAGTGCCCCACCTCTTGCCAGCCCACCTCTCCTAGCCCTGCCTTCTTGCCCACCTCTCCTAGCCCCGCCTCCCACTAGCCCACCTCTACTCGCCCCATCTCCCCCAGCCCACCTATCCCAGCCCTATTTCCCGTCATCCCATCTCTCCTAGATCCGCCTCCCCAGCCCACCTCTCCCAGCCCTGCTTACCATTTCCCGCCTCCCCGTGCTCACTGGCCTTAAGTAAATCCACTTTTGATTCAGTTTCAATCCCATGAGCAGAAGATAGTTTATTCGCTATCTTCTGGTTGCAGATCTCAAACAAATACAACAAATGTTGTTACTGACATTTACCGGCATTGAAAAATGCCAATAAAGGCATTGTAATTGCGCTTATCAGGAAAAAATTCCAGTTCATCGGATTGGATCTCTCCCCACATTGGT
The DNA here is from genome assembly GCF_018977255.1 of Callorhinchus milii. Lineage (NCBI taxonomy): Eukaryota > Metazoa > Chordata > Chondrichthyes > Chimaeriformes > Callorhinchidae > Callorhinchus > Callorhinchus milii. The sequence continues at coordinate 8,428,912 of NW_024704742.1, read as the reverse complement.
CTGGCGAAGCCGAGGATTTAGTGTACGGAGTCTCACTTTGCTCAGCCCCCAACCCACGTGTGCCGGTCGGTTATGGTAAGCACTTTGAGACATCCTCTTCATGTGAAAGCTACTAAAGAATGGCTGCTGATTCTTTTCCCAGCACTCCAGCCCCTGTGTTACCTGCACCGTTTGTCTCACAAACATCACTTGTCCTGAGTGTTTGTGTGTTCTTTTATGTATTATTTGTTCCTTTAGGTCAGTGTGGTCCAATAGGCGGCCCATGGCCGGCATCTGGCCTGAGACCATTTCCAACTTTGGACCACTCGCTGCTTCCCTCCCCACAAACCGTCCTCTCAGGGCAGCGGCAGGAGCTGGTGGTTGGGAGGAACTTGCGCAGGGAGTGGAAATAATACCCCCATTTCTGCAATTTGTCATGTGACCCCTGAGTGGCCATTTTCTGCTGCCAGAGTCGCTCAGCTGAGTGACAGAAAGAGAGAGGGAGGGGGGACAGAGGGGAGGGAGAGAGAGAGGAGAGTGGTGGGGGCGGGGAGAGAGGGAGTGAGGATAGAAGGGAGGGAGAGAGAGGAGGGGAGAGAGAGAGAAGGGGAGAGAGTGGGGGAGGAAGGATAGAGGGAAGACAGAGAGGAGAGGGGGTTAGAGAGAGGAGAGGGGAGAGAGAGGGGGGGGGGGGGATAGAGGGGAAGGAGAGAGAGAGAAGGGATACAGATGGGAGGGAGAGAGAGAGAGAGGGATAGAGGGGAGAGAGGGATAGAGGGGAACAGAGGGAAGGGGATAGAGGGGAGAGAGAGAGGAGAGAAGAGATGGGGAGAAGGGGGGAGAAAGAGGGGAGAGGGGGGAGAGAGAGAGGACGTTGGGAGGGGGAGCGAGGGACAGAGCGAGAGAGAAGAGGGGCGGAGAGAAAGAGTGGGGGTGCTAGTGAGGTGGAGAGGGGAAGGGAGATTAGGAGAGAGTGGATGTGGGGAGGGAGGGGTGGGGGGAGAGAGTGGGGGGAGAAGGAGAGAGTGGAGGGGGTAGCGAGAATAGGGAGAGAGAGTGGTGGGGGAGAGAAGGAGAGAGGGGAGGGGATAGTGAGGGAAGGGGAGAGAGTGAAGGGGAGAGGAGAGAGGGGAGGGGTTAGCGAGGGGAGGGGAGAGAGAGTGGAGGGGAGAGGAGAGAGGGGAGGGTAGCGAGGGGAGGGGGAGAGAGAGTGGAGGGGGAGAGAAAGGGAGGGGGGAGAGAGGGGGAAGGGAGGAAGAGAGGGGAACCGAGCGAGAGGGGGAGGGGGGAGAGAGAGAGGGAGGGGGACAGAGAAGGGAGGGTGGAGAGAGAAGGGAGGGGGAGAGTGGGGAGGGGGCACAAATGAGAGAGGACAGAGAAAGTGATTGAGAGGAGAAGAGAGTGATTGACAGAGAGATAGAGAGAGAGAGAGAGATCATGAGGGAGAGAGGGAAAAAGAAATAGAGAGGGGGAGAGAGAGAAACCTAAAGACTGAGAGAGCAGAGAGAGGAGAATTGAGGAGAGATGATTGGAGTGGGGGGTGTGTGGGGGAGAACGAGGTCAGATATCAAGTGAAGAGACGTGCAGTTCCCTCAGAGAAAACTCCCTCTTTCCCCAGTGAGAAACTTCTCTTTGTCCTTCATCCTTCCCCCACCTCCCCCCGCCCTGACCCCATCTCACCGCTCAGCCAATCCTTTGCCCAACAAACACCAACTTTCTTCATGTCCCCCCACCCCATCTGCCCCATCATTGCCATTTTCATGGAGTCCTGTAGCTCAGTGGTTAGAGCACTCGCCTCACAAGCGAGAGACCTGGGTTCGATTCCCGGCAGGTCAGGGCGAAACCTTGGGCAAGTTTCCTTACTCCACACGCCTGATAATAATCCCTCAAGAAAAAAAAACAATAATAAATTGGTCACTTCAATCCATGACTGTTTGTGAGACACTGCTGTGCGCAATTGGCTGCCGCGTTTCGCCCACAAATATACAGTCAATTCACTTTGCAGTATACTCTGTGAAGCGCTTTAAGATGTCTGGACAATGTGAAAAGTGCTATATCAAATGCAAGGATTTTTATTATTATTATTATTTTGCCCCCTCTCTCTGGAGTTCCATTCCCAGATTCTCTCCAACTCGATCCCTCCCTCCCTTCTTTCAAGCCATGTCAAGACCCAACTCTTTGACCACGCTTTCGATCATCTTTTCCCCTCCCTGCCCACCTCCCTTGGCTCCCACCCCCAGCTCAGGTGCCCAACCAATAGTGTTGAGCGTTTTAGACGTTCTTTCAACGTGAAAAGTGTGCTGTGTAAATGTTATGTTCCCCTCACTGAGTGAAACTGCACTAATGAGAATATGCACATGATGACAGGTAATCTCAATGCCTTATTGTGTAACAAAGGGATGCTTTCATCAACATCCTTTGCACTACCAGACAATAATCTGTTTGTATCTCTCCCTCCATCCTTGATCTTTACAGAGACTCGAGAAGCACCGTATAGAAAACTCAACAGTGTTTTACTGGTCCTTAAACCCTATGCCTAATTTACACGAACCAGAATATGACAAATGTCGCAATATTCAGAAATAGAAAATAGCCTGACACTAAACTGTGACACCAGCATCTCTATTCAAAGTTAATTTACAAAGACAAAACAACCCTGACCTGGAGGCGAAGCTCTTGGGTCAGGTATGTACTTCCTTAATGACATACAAGGCGAAGAGTAACCCTGAGTTCAGCAAGCCCCCTTCTTTTATATGTCCTAACGCTGACCCTTCCAATGTATCTCATCCATTTTCTATCCATCTTCCATCTCCTTCCCTTTCAGTGTATCAGTAGGTCCCCTCTAGGACCCACGTGATCCTTTCCTGTCTTTTTTTCAGTGACTCACCCAGGTCACAGACTTTGGGTCACCAAGGCTGTCCTTACTGATTGAAAATTAGATTTTGGTCCCTAGACATTAAAGGCGCTTAAAGCAAAAGCGTCTTGCTTTGCACAAAATCTCAATATGTACAGAATATCTACATTAATAACCCAATAAAAGAGGTAAACAAGGTGACCATGAGAGGGTACTGGCTTGTCCCTAACCTCCTTGGCTCACCATCAATGAGTGTAATTTCAACATATCTGTCTGTCTGCCTCCACTCTCTGGAACACCATCTCATAGTCCTTCTGACTGCCTCCCTCCTTCTCCTCTTTCAAGGTCCATCTAAAGACCCTCCTCTTTGACCATACCTTTGGTCATCCCTCCCTTCCCCACTTCCCTCAGCTCTTTGCCCAGCTAGGAAAGTTAAGAGCCTGAAATATCCTTCCAACATGAAAGGCGTTATATAAATGTAAATTTATATTGTATTGCACTTGTGACAGTAAGTGTCAGCCTAACCTATTCATTTTTTAATATATTCTGTGAAGCGCTTTGAGACTTCTCAAAGACATGATAAGGCACTATATCAAATGCAAGGATTATTATTATTATAATTATATTATTATCAGCCAATGTCAGCTTCCTGCAGCGGTCAGGAGCAGAAGCCTGGCTGGTTTAACCTCCTTGTCCCACAGACACTCATGTCAATTAGTAGCCAAACTGCTGCACATTGATTGATTTATTGAAATAATTCATATTAAATGCAAGGATTATTATACTGATTTAATTTTTCTTTTGAAAACGTTTATAAACCTCTTCACATGCTCGTATCTCATCCTCCATCATATCAGCCGCTTCTCGTATCTGCTTAGCAACTCCTGTCTTGTTAAGGTTAAAGGGAGAGAAATTGTTTGCTCCAGAGTAGACATTACAGAGTCCTGACAGCCCTCCTGTCGCAGCCCTGAACATTACTATCATCAGTTTGGTCGCTGCTGAGATAACTGTGGGAAAAGCACGCCAGTGCTTGGGGAATATCTCAAAGACAAGACTCAATGCACCTTCTCTTAATATTTCATCATTAAAGAACAGTTTCGCACTGTAGAGCTTCATCAATAGACCTGACATTTCTCTGCTGTCCTTTTTATAACGTTCTATGATTCTATGAACTCTTTTCAGTTTGTCTGTCTGTGCCACACCCATGTGTCTAGTCACATCATCCTCAGCTACACCCTTCCTGCCTCCCAGGGCCACAAGCACCAACCTCGTGCTCAGTGAGAAAGGGGCAATAATTATTGCTGTAATGGAGAGTTGCACTCTACTACACACAGTAATATTCACTGTGGGGTCTTGTTTGGGATAATTGACGATGTCGTCTGCAATCTCTCGCAATCCTCTCACGTGTCCTCTCATCCATTCTCTCCAGACCGGGAAATAGTTTTCAAAAGTTTCAATTATCTTTTCCAGAACAACTTTGTTCTCTTTCCTGTTAATGAGATAAAAAGCCAATCAGACAGAGCCATGTGACAACAAGTGATTCATTCACAATATCCGGCAGTGTATTCAGCAGCTGCCTCACATCTGTACGTACCTGTACTCGTTGTCACTGACTGTATCTGTTGAACAAGGGAGAAACAGGAGCCATTATCACTGGTTATTATCTGGTACCAACAGAGAGAACAGACACAATCCTGACTGATACAGTGACCACACAGGAGGGAATGTCCTCACCACTCGCGGGTAAACAAAGCGTTCTCCCCTTGGCAGCGACAGGAGCAGAGCAGCAATGTGGCAGCTCTACTGCTGTCAAGGTTTGGCTTCTTTCCTGACAAACACAGTGGGTCACACAGGAGCCGCGAGTGGGGAACACTCAGCATTGATGATATTGTGCAGGAGTTTCACCCGAATTTACTTTACAAGTTTCCTTATTCCACACACGTGTTTACCTCGCAGTAAGTAGGAACCCGGTTGTAATTTGATTGGTCGCTCAATCCACGACTATTTGTGGCTCACTGCTGTGTGCATTTTGTGTGCACGTTTTGCCCATAAAAACACAGTCAATCCACTTTATAATATATCCTGTGAAGCGATCCACCAATCGGGCTCCGCCACTGTTAAACACTCCGAGATGCCGTGCGGGGTGAAGAGCTCTATATAAATGCAAATTGTTGTTGTTTGAATGACTTGATAAGGCACTATATCAAAAGCAAGGATTATTATTATTCTTTCAGAGTGTGCAGAATTTGGCAAATTGTTGAAGTTGGTTCTAACTTTGAAGCCCATTTTTTCAGTTCTTAAAATAACTTATAGCAACAAGAACAATAAATGATATTTGTATTGTGCCTTTCACATCAGGAGGATGTCCCAAACCGCTGGAAACCCAGCTTCAAAATTAAAGCCCGGGATTAAGAATTTGACAAATTGTGAGCACTCAGAATTTCTGTGTTAAGAGAAAAAATTTAGCCCCAAGGCAGGAATTTCTACCCAGTCACTTCTCTCCTCCTAATGCTACAGTGTTACACATCTCTCCCCACACACACACACACACACACGAACACACAGGATTTACTGTAAAGTGTATTGACTGTGCATTTTGTAGGCAAAAGTGGCTACCAATTTGTTCACAGCAATATCCCACAAGTGAATAACTAATTTTTTCTGGGGCATTGTTTTCCTGACCCTGAGAAATTCTTTGCCTTTTCAAACAGTGCCAGTGGAATTTAAACATCCACCTGAACATGGCACAGATAGACCTCGGTTTAATGTCTCAACTAAAAGGTAGCACATCCGACATTGCAGTGCTCTCCCCAACCCTGCGCTGCTCTCGAGTTTCAAACCCGGATGATGAACTCAAAGTCCTGATGTGGAGCTCAATCCACAAAGTTCTGAGTTAGAGTTGAGAATACTTTCAAACGAACGGTTTCTCTCCCCTCACATGTAAAGTGCAATCCCTTCTCTTCTGCACACACATAAGAAGATTTATTTTGGTCAGATGTACTCTGCTATCTTCCTGCACCCACCATGAATATTACATCACTGAACCCTGCCTCAGCTGTGCTGTACATTGAAATAGTTGCTGTACCTTCCAGATGTTTATAAACCTCTTTATACGCCATCACTTCATCCTCCAGCACTTCAGCCACACCATGAATGTGTTTAGCAATATCTGCCCTGGCTCCACGGTTGAGATTAACATTGTTTGCTCTGGAGATCAGAGACAATATGAAAGGCAGCCTTGTCTGAGCTGCTGACCCGGCCTTGGATGTCACTGTCTCCTGTTTGCTTATTGTTTCAGCCACAGCAGCAAATCCAGCCAAGTGTTCAGTGAGACTCTCAGCTCCACCAGGAAATGTGGTTTCTGATTTCTTACCATAACGTTTCAAGATCCGAACTGCTCGTGAGAGTTTCATGTAACACTCTGCCATTTCTCTGCTGTCCTTTGTATATTGCTCAATGATATCATTAACCCTTTTGCGTCTCTGTGTTTGGGTAACAATGTCCGTGTCACAAGCTGCAGTGTTGTCAGCCCCACCAGCCACACTCTGGCCGACTCCCACTCTCGTGCCTGGTTTGTGAATCGAGTATATATCGTATGCGATCTCTCGTAGGTCTCTGATGTAGCTGATCATCCACACTCTCCACACAGGGAACAAGGTGACAAAATCCTTCACATCCTGCTTCCTCTGTTTAACTTCAGCTTCAAACGCTTTCCTGTTAGGACAAACAAGTGTATAAGGAAGAGATAAGGAAGGTGACCAGTAAGGGACCAACGATCGTAATTGGTGATTTTAGAAATTAATTGGGATACTGATAATAAATCGAAGCTCTCGCAACAATGCTCTGTGGTTATGAGTAGATCAAACCAGATGTTAGAATGTATCAAAAGGTAATAATAATGAAAATAATAATCCTTACATTTGCTATAGCTCTTTCTCAATTCTTCAACACATTTCAAAGCACTTTACAGAATATACTGTAAATTGAATTTAGTGTGTATTTTGTGGATGAATTGCAGCAGCCAATTGCGCACAGCAGTGTCCCACAAACAATAGTGGATTTTTTGTTAAGGAATTATTATTCCCGGAAAAGTGATCCACCAATCAACTAACAACCGGGTTCCTACTTAATGCTAGATAAACAGAGGAGTGTGAGTAAAGAAACTTGCCCAACATTTTGACCTGCGGGGAATCAAACCCAGGTCTTCTCAATAGCAAGACGAGTGCTCTAACCACTAAGCTACAGGACTCCAAGATCAATAGCAAGCTGAAGTAGTGGTGTAATCCTGCCACTGTATAAATTGTTGGTGAGACTATACTTAGAGTATACTGTGTGCAGTTCTGGTCACCGAAGTACAAAAAGATATGGGAGAAATTGAGAGGATACAGAGGAGGGCAACCAGAATGGTTGGGGAAATGGAGGGACTCACTGGACTATGAGAACAACAAAATTACATTTATATAGTGCCTTTCACATGGTGAGGACATCCCAAGGCGCTGGACAATCAGTTTTTCGGACCTGAGCTGGGGGTCGGGATTGGGGAGGCTGGAGGGCAGAGGGGAAGCATGGTGATCGAAAGCATGGTTGAAGAAGACGGTCTTGAGATGGATCTTGAAGGAGGCAAGGAAGGGGGCGAGGTAGAGGGACTGCAAAATGGAATTTCAGAGGGCGGGGTCAGAGTGACTGAAGGCTCACCTGTCAATGGTTGGGTGGGCGAGGCGAGGGAAGTGAAGCAGGCCAGAGCCCACTAAGCAGAGGGAGCGAGCAGGTTGGTATATGGTAAGGAGGTCTCAGAGGTAGGGGGGCGCAAGGCCATGAAGGGCTTTGAAGGTGAAAAACAGGATCTTGAGCTGTATCCTTTGTGTGATGAGATGCCATTGGAGTCGGGCGAGGTTGGGGGTGAAAGGGTCACAGAGGATGGTGCAGGAGAGGACACGGGCTGCAGCGTTCTGGATGATCTGCAGATTATGGAGGCAGGAGTTGGGGAAGCTGACAAGGAGGGACTTTGAATAGTCAAGCTTGGATGTTATGAATGCGAGTATGTGGGTTTCGGCGGCCTGTGGTGTGAGACAGTGGCAGAGCCGGGCAATGTTACAGAGATGGGGGAAGGCAGAGCAGGTCATGGCATGGATGTGGGGTAGAAAGTACACTTGAGGGTCAAACAAGACACCAGGGCACCAGACTGGCTTATTAAGGTGGAGTGTGCATCCATGGATAGTGGTGCTGTCAGCGCCTAAGGTGTTGAGGCATTGACAGGAGCTAATCAGGAGAGCTTCATTCTTGTTGACTTTCAACTGAAGAAAATTAGCTCTCATCCAAACTTGATGTCTGACAGACATTCTGTCAGCACAGCAGTGGTCCTGGAGTCAAGGATGGAGGCAGAGAGGTAGAGTTGGGTGTCATCCACATACATGTGGAAGTTGACCCCATGTCTGGGGATGATGTCACTAAGAGGGAGCATATAGATATTGAAGAGGAGGCGGACAAAGACAGAGACCTGAGTAACTCCTTATGAGATGGTGCGGGGGCTAGAGGAGAAATTGTGGAGAAGAAGTGGAGACGTTGTGAGGGGTAGGATCTGAACCACTTGAGGAGTGCCTATTGGGCATGTTCACGCTGGAAAAGCAAGATTAGATAGTTTGGTACATATTTGCATGCGACTGCTAGGAAGGTTGAAGGCGAACTAGATGGACATTGGTCTTTTTTTCATCTAGCGTTTCTAATGTTCTCGTGGTCTTATGTAGTTCTCACTTATTCCCACATATTACATGTGACAACATTCCTTCCCGTGTCTCCGGTAATGTGAGTCACACACAAACGCTCACACACACACACTAACACACACACGCGCACACACACACAAACACACACACATCAGACAGTTTATTCAGCAGCTGCCTCACATCTGTACGTACCTGTCCTCGGTTACATTGACTATGTCTGTTAAACAAGGGAGAAACAAGAGCCATTATTATTGGTTATTATCTGGTATTAACAGAGTGAACAGACACAATCCTGGCTGATACAGTGACCACACAAGAGGGAATATCCTCACCGTTCACAGTAAATTTATTTTTGGTGAGTGGGTGTCTGATTCTTGTGGAAACCCAACATCGTGCTCCTGAGTATCCAAACCAGACTGAGTTCCACGTCTGCATGTCACCTTCACCTGGAATTTACCCTGTGTCTAGAATGTGCTCTTTCCCTCTACCTAGAAGGACAACCCCTGCTTATCTAAATCCAGAGAGTACAGGCTGGCAAGGGCCAAGGTTTAGGGACCCCAGATTGTGTGTTGGGGTAATTGCTGGAGTCTAACCAGCTAAAACCGCATAGCTTGCCATTGAGAGCTCTATCTGACAAGCTTTCCCACTGCTTGTCCGCCTTGGACCACATTTCCCATTAGAGCTTTGGCTTCCAGGGTTAACAGGAGCTGAGTGGGAAGAGTCTTTGTCCAGTGACTGTTCTGCCCTTCCAACTCCTGCCGATGATTGTGCCATCATCAGCAGGGTCCTGGAGTACTGTGGACCCGCCTGGCTCAAGAACTAGATGAGAGACGGTCATGGAGGGCTGGTTCGATTCTGACATTCCGATGCCAGGAACCTCACCTTAGAGCCAGCTCAGCCCTGAGAAGACAGCAGGAGCTTGTTACCTGACTCGCAGTGGGCACAGGATTGGAATAGAAGTTAATACAATATTTTCATCGATTCCAATAGTTTAATTACCTGGTCTGGAAATCTGTGCCATTGTGTGAACTCTTCCCTGTCATCAATGATGTTTCTGAACAACCTTTGGAAATGAAGAAAAACAATATGAATGCAATCTCTCCTTATCATCCCTTTCCAATCTCTTCCTGACAATAACCACAGTCATTCTGTCAAAGGCTCAAAACTCGTCTCTTCACAGCTGTTTGTGGGACCTTGTTGTGAGCAAATTGGTTCGTATGTTTGGATAGGAACTCCTCAATCTTCCTCAGATTCACCAAACCAGTGCGCCATCTAGGCGTCCAGGTCGACCCACAGCTTTCCGCCCCCACGTCCTGACCAGGATCGCCTTCTTCCACCCCTGACACATTGCTCACCTCCGACCATATCTTACCCAAAATACAGCCAAAACCCTTGTGCATGCATTTGTCACCTCCCACTTGGATTACTCAAATGCGCTCCTCGCCGGTCTCCCCAGCTCCACCATTCACAAGCTCTTTCAAAACTCTGCCGCCCACATGCCGACCCGAACTAAACTCCGTACCTACATCTCACCAGTTCTGACCCGGGCTCCACTGGCTCCCCATCACCAAACGGATCGACTTCAAGATCATCACAATTGTATTCAAATCCCTTCCCTTCTGGCACCTCCCTCCCTCTCTGACCTCCTCACTTCCCAATCCATCACCCAGCGCCTCTGCTCGATTGACACCATCCTCCTGCTCTTCCAGCACACTCTCCGCCCCACCATTGGAGGTCGTGCTTTTAGCCACTGAACCATGAAACTCTGAAACACTCTCCCTCAATCCCTCCGCCTTGCCCCCTCTCTTCTCTTTTTCAATTCCTGCCTGAAGACTTTCCTCTTCGACCGTGCTTAAGGACACCTCCTCCCATCGGCTCAGTGTCAGGCTCCGCCACAGTTAAGGGCTTTGAAATGCTATCCTGTTGGTTTTTTTACCACCTTCACTCCCACCATTACAGATCTGTGTATCTGCACCTATGATCTCACTGATCCTCAACATCATTTAAAGTGTCACTTGTGATGATTATCCTGATCCCTGCACTGAGAAACAGCTGTTAAAGTCTAGAATTGAACTATAAAATAATTTACCTGTGTGCTGGAGCACTGGTTGTCTGGCGAGTGTCTGTTGACTGGTGAGATCAGCAGCTGAATCACTGTGTGACCTGAACAAGTTCCTTGAACTCTTTCAGTTGCTGTAACTTGTGAGTGTTTGCTGTGGTTGGATTCTATTCCAGATTGGCACATAGTGTTTCAAACAAGAGCCTCGCCACATGTCTACCTACCATTCAAACAGATTTCACCAACTCATAAAAAATAATCAGAGAAATTAGAGAGACAGAACCCAGCTCCCAAATCAAGATTATATTTCATTTTGTTTTCCACATTCCACACAATCTTACATTTTACATTCTCTCAGAATGTTCTCAGGAATGCCATGAACAAGCTATCAGCACAGGCAGAACGGAAGGAAGCTTCTAAAAGGACCTAGACAGATTACTGGGGGTGACTAATAGCCAATAAGTTAGATGTAGGAAAGGGATGATTTGAGAGTCAGGTGGGTGGCAAAATAATAACATAATCCTTGCATTTGTTATAGCAACTTTCACATCTTGAAGAAACTCACAGTGCAGTGACTGTGTATTTTATATACAAAAGTAGCAGCAAATTTACATTCTGCAGGAATGGCTAGGAAGTAAATGAGGGATTTTTATGGTTTTATTGCTCCAGATGGAGTCTGCGTTGCTCCCTATCCTCTCAGGACATCAATCTCAATCATATTATGCTCATTGTGTGCCAGGTGCTCTGACCAAGTAACCTGCTCTCCATCCTCACACTGTTGCTCATTATTAGATCTGATAGGACCATCTCTCTTGTAGATTCTGAACCATTGGCTCATGTATCCATCCAGCTTCATGCCCACAAATATACGTTCGCCCTTTTTACTTGCATTCTGCTGCTCCCTGTTAAGGCCTTCTTGGAGCTGAACTCTAATAACTGGCACAAGAACCTCAGAATCAAGTCGATCCTCTGTGGCTGAGTGAGGCGGGTGTGCAGTTCTCCAAGGCACTGCTGATGGCAGCCCAGCCAGCCTGGCTCACCACACACAGTGCTTTCAATGGCAAGCTATGAGGATTTAGCGGTTAAACTCCAGCAGTGCCCCAGTTCCCTCTGTCCAAGCCTTGTCTCTGTGAGTCAGGGCGGCATAGGGAAGGCAGATGGTTAAAGCAAAGCTTTTCTTTATAAAACCTGATCATGGAAACTCCCAAGGACAGTAAATAGTGAGTGAGGATTATTCTCTTTCAGACAGTTAGCAAACAGAAACGATTTTTTTTGACTTTGGAATTTGGACTGTGTTTGTATCATTTAAAACTAGAATGTAGAATAGTTCCTAAGGTGTATTTGAACAGTGTAAACAGAGCTGAATTGGAGTTTCACCAGACCATGTTACTCACTGTCCTCCTCACTGCTGTGTAATGAGTGAGGACCCAGTTTCCCTGTTTGTAGATAGTCAGAAAGTGATCCCCAGTGTGTCGAGGCCGGGATACATACCCCAGGCTGACCCTTCTCAGCCGCTTTTCTGAAGCCTTGTAGCTCATCTCCTGCAGTGCCACTTGCTGGCCAGTTGTAGACTGATTTACACTTGGGTTTGTCCACCTGTGACGCTGTTTCTCTGACTCTCGCTTGTTGCTGGTGTTAATCCCTTAACACTGGCCCCCAAACAACAGGCCCTCACACAAACCAATCCCCCACCCAACACCAGCCCCGCCAACACCAGCCACCAACTCCAGCCCTCCCAACTCCAGCCCCCCAACACTAGGCCCCTCAACATCAGCCCCACCCCCAACCACCACAACACCAGTCCACCCCAACACCAGCCCCCCCAAACCAGCCCCACCCCCATCCCCCTAAACAACAGCCCCCAATAACAGCCGCACCTCCAACCCCCTAACACCAGCCCCAACTGCCCACCAATCCCGCCAACACCAGCCCCCCAATATCAGCCCCCCAATACCAACTGCTCACTACCCCCCCAACACCAGACACCCCCAACAGCAGACCCCCCCCCAAAACCAGTCCCCCCCAACATCAGCCCCCAACACCATACCCCCTAACACCAGACACCCAACACCAGTCCCCCAACACCAGCTCCCAATACCAACTGCTCACCAGCCCCACCAAAACCAGACCTACCCCAACACCAGACACCCCCAACACCAGCACCCCCAACACCAGACCCCCAACACCAGACCCCCCCAACACCAGCCCCCCAACACCAGCCCACCCTCAAGCCAAAACACCAGCTCCCCTAACACCAGTCCCACCCCCAACCCCCTAAACACCAGCTCCACTAAACATCAGTTCCCCCTAACACCAGCCCCCTAACACCAGCCCCCTAACACCAGCCCCCAACACCAGCCCCCACCAACACCAGCCTAGCCCCATCCCCCTAAACACCAGCACCCCCAACACCAGCCCCCAATACCAGTCTCACTCCCAAACCTCTCAACAGCAGGCCCCCAATATCAGTCCCCCCAACACCAGTACCCCCAACACTAACTGCCCAACACCAGCTCCCCCCAAAATCAACCCCAACAACACCAGCACTCCCAACACCAGCCCCCCTGAATCCTCCTCCAACACTAGCCTCCAGCACCAGTCCCCCAATAACAGCCCCCAACACCAGCCCCCCAACACCAGCCTCCTCCCCTCCCACTCACCGCTGGCCTCTGCATCTGCTCGGCTGGGTCCAGTCTCCTGCTTGTCCCTTCCACTTCACCATCAAGGTCATGCTTTCAGCCTCATCTCCTCAAGACTCTAGAGATGTCTGCTTCAATCACTCTGCCTCACCCCGGCTTGTCAGCTTCAGATCACACCTTAAGACCTTCCTCTTCAACCTTCCTTTGTCGCTGGCTCAGTGTCAGACTCAGCACTGTTGAGCTTTCGAGACGCTATCTCACATGAAGGAAACTGTAAAGGCAAGTTGGTGTTCATGTTGTTTTGTGGGAAAGCCCAATAGCCAATATGAACACAGCAGACAGGACCTTGGTTTAACATTTCATCCAAAGGACGACACCTCCGAGAATCCATATTTCAAACAGGAACTTTTATGTCAGCAGGATGTCTCAAAGGGCTTCACACCATGGAGTGACTGTAAGTATCCAATTTGCACACAGCAATAGCCCACACACAACCATGAAGTGAATGACCAATAGTAGTTGTTGGACAGGAAACGGAAAGAGAGAAACTCCTCTTTTTGATTTTTGCTGCAGGATCATTAATGTCTACCTGACCAGGCAGATTGGACCTCAATTTAACAGCTGAAGCGTTCTGAGAGACTATTCTGTGTGAAGTGTGAGGTATCATCAATAGCGGGCTAGTTAATGCCCATTGTTGTTGTTAAACGATACTACCTCTGACAATACAGCACACCTCCAGCACTGAAGTGGAATGACAGCTTTGAGATCTATGTCTCCCACCTAGGATTGAACCAAGCTTTTGACCCGTAGTCAAGATTGCTACCGTAATCCAGGTTGACATGTGATCCTGACAGCTACTCTGGAAGCTGTGAGAGTGTGTGTGAAATTTGGGGGGGGAAAGGATTGAGCTGTTCCCCTCCCCCCCTGGGGTAGGGGCTCTCCTGCCCCTCATTCACTGGGTCAAAAATGAATTGGAGCTCAGACCAAAATGTAGTAGGTTGCTCTGGAGATGCCCCTCAGTATAGAGCACTCTGGCTCTCAATGGCAAGCTATGGTGTTTCAGGTGGTTTAACTCTAGCAGATACCTCCACCCATACTGTGGTATCTTAGTTCAATAACAACAACTTACATTTATAAAAATTATAATAATAATCCTTGCTTTTGATATAGATCCTTATCACATCTTGGAACCATCTCAAAGCACTTCACAGAATATCTGTAAAGTGAATTGAATGTTATAGAGCCCTTCACGTCGGACGGCATCTCCAATCCTGGCGAGGGATTTGGACCCACAACCAAGTCTCAGAGGCCTGAGAGCTGCTAACCTAGTCAAGCTGGCACACGATACAACAACAACAACAATATTACATTTATATAGAACCTTTCATATTAGGAGGACGTCCCAAGGTGCTGTAGATAGACCTTTACATCAAACTTTTATGACAAACATTCTGGTGCATGAACTATCAGTGTAGAACCATCGCACTACTCTCTATTACTGGTCTCCCAATGATCTGCCCTGTAACCTTGTCCTATGCCCCGTGGAATCTCTGAAACTGGTATCAGGAATTATTGCTCAGCCTCACATTTACTGGAATATCAGTGATCACACCTTCATTTATTTCCTCACCTTTGTCCTGTCCCACCATATTACTGTTAAATTACAGTCATATTCCTCAGAGCTAATGCTGACTCTGTACAGTAAACGTGAAAGTGAAAGAATGTGTTGGGAGTTTCCGTGCTGGTAAAAGTGCTACACTAAATATGATTGATTTTGGACAATCATTTCAACACTTTATAGGATCCCAGCAATTTGACTGTATTTATGTCAAATAGGAGATGCTAAATGTCTGACTGCCAATGATTGGGCGGGAAGTGTGGGGGACCTGAGGCAGGCCAGTGTCCGCTGATCGGACGCTGCAGACAGGCTGATAAGCGATTAGGAGGTCGGTGAGGGTAAGGGGGAGGAGCAAGACCATGAAGGGCTTTGAAGCTAATTTTGAGGGTTTTGTACTCAATTCTCTGATGGTTGGGAAGCCGGTGAAGCTGGGCAAGAACAGTGGTGATTGGTTCGTGGAGCCTGGTGAGGGAGAGGACATGAGCTGCAGAGTTCCTAATATCCTGCAGCTTGTGGAGGGAAGAGTTGGGAAGTCCAGTGAGCAGGCAATTGGAATAGTCAGGCCGAGGCATAGAGAGTAAGGAAAGTAGCCTAATAATAATAATAATAATAATAATAATCCTTGCATTTGATATAGCGCTTTTCACGTCGGGAGGACGTCCCAAAGCGCTTCACAGAACACACTGTAAAGTGAATTGACTGTATATTTGTGGGCAAACGCGGCAGCCAATTGCGCACAGCAATGTCCCACAAACAGTCGTAGATTGAAAATGACCAATTTATTATTGTTTTTTTTTGGTTTGTTTTTTTTTTGGAGGGATTATTATTAGGCTCTGTGTGGAGTAAGGAAACTTGCCCCGCCCAGGAATGGAACCCAGATCCTCTCACTTACGAGGTGAATGCTCTAACCAATAAATTACAGGACTCCACAAACATCAGTTCTAGGAAAGCTATTGGAATAAAGTAAGGGATAAAGTAAAGAACACTTGGACAGGTATAAGATGATTAAGGAAAATCAGCATGGAATTATGGAAAAGTGCAGGTCTTGCTTGACATACCTGATGGAATGTTTTGAAGAGGTCACATTAGTGGTGGATATGGGATGGTCAATGTTTACATTGATTTTCAGAAGGCATTTCTGATATAGTTCCACAAAAGAGGCTGTGGTATGTTGTGAGGATGGCAGCAGAAATGTGGTAGTTTAATTTAGTAAAGTGCAAGGAGGTTCATGTTAGATCTAAGAATGAGTAGATACATTCTTGACAGATAAAGACTTGGCAGATTAATGAACAAAGGAATCTTGGTGTTTCCGTTCAGAAATCTATCAAAAATAGCACAAAGGTGCAGAAGGTAATCAAAAAGGCTAATGTTGGCATTTATCACAATGGGGCTGGAATATAAGAGTCAGGAAGTGATGTTACAATTCTATAAAATGCTGGTGAGACCTCATTTGGAATATTTTGTGATATTTTGGACACCAAACCCTAGGAAAGATATATTAACCTTTGAGTGTGCAACGTAGATGTACTATTTTGGGCAGGTCAGCCAGGTGTTTGACACGTATGGAAACCTATCACCATGCTTAAGAGTATCCAAACCAAACTAAGAATTCTATGTGTAGAGTCACCTGCAACAATAAAATAATAATACTTGCATTTGATATAGCACCTTATCACATCTTCGAGACATCTCAAAGTGCTTCACAGAATAATGTGTAAAGTGAATTAACTGTATATTTTGTGGGTGAAATAAATAAACCACATCTGTAATGGGTTCAATCAATTTATCTACTTTATAAATCGATAATAATGGTAAAATCTCAAACAAGTACAGTGAAATACAGTGGTAACTTTATATTAAGATACCTATTATAGTGGTGACTGACTCAAAAATTATGGTATTGATTGGTTATCTCCTCTGGGAGAGTGGTGACTTGCTTTTGCTAGCTTCTTCAACAACAACAACATGATTGCATTTATAGAGCGCCTTTCACGTCTTCAGGCTTCTCCACTGAAATTTGCTTCCATTTTTCATTTCAAACTTCCATTCTTATACCCCATAGTTTACAGGAGCCAGAAGCTGACTGACCCCATTAGAATTCAGTTAGATTGTCCAACTATATTCACAAACTGGATCATCCAATCACCTTTCCATTCGTAGGATATGTACATGCATCACATACATCGCCCTAAAGCAATTTGTTTTTTTTTCATATTCTGATAATGAGTGGGGGGCGAAGTTGAGGCCAAATGATAATAATTCTACTGTGACCCCTAAGGTCATAAAACCTTTCCTTAAGAACACAAAATTGCATCTTATTTTCTTGGGATCGATTGTTGGGCTCCTACTCTCACAGAATGATAGAAAGCATTTGGTGCTAACAGCTTTTGTCCTCATTAGCACATTCCAAATAACAACAACAAATTGCATTCAGATAGTACTTTTGAATGTTGGGAGGACGTCCCAAGGCACTGGACATAAATTGTTTGTGGAGCAGGCAGGGCCTGCCGAGCAGAGGGAGTGGACAGGTTGGTGAAAATTTAATAGGTTGTAATGGTAGGGAGGAGCAATACCGCACATGGCTTTAAAGGTGAGGACAAGGATCTTGAACTCTATCCTCTGGGGCAGGAGAGCCAGTGAAGCAGGGAAAGGATGGGATGATTGGCACTCAAAGCAGGGAAAACTATAATGGAGGATACGGAGGCAGAGGGAGAGAAGATGTAATTGTGACTTTGACAAGCAATGTCTCTGTACTTGGGCAGGGTAGAAATCAGACCAGAGGGGATCAAGCAGGGAATGGAACAACGTTCAATATTTAATTTGATTCTGACATCAATCACAACCTCACTCTCAGGGCTGCACCTCAGTGATGCATGGCGTTTTGCCTCCTGCTGTTTGCGTCACAATCTTGTATTGTACTCCTCGTCCAGCTTATCTAATGTAACCTTCATGAGATCAGCTTTCTCTCGGATCATTTTTGCAGCTTTCTTCTTTTCTATTTTGTACTTAACCACATTTCTGATCAGCGAGGTGACTTCTCCCAGCAGGGGCAAGCATGACAAAGTGGACTTGGCAGCAAATTGAATACCTTTTGTGATCAGCTTCTTGATCCTCTTCCTTGTCTTCCCGTGTTTCATGTTTGACTCCATGCTGCGGCTCACCTGGAAACAATTATCTATTTCTGTAAGGGCTGAGCTACACTCCTTCACAATCTCATCAAGTTGTCTTTTCTTATTTTTTCTTTTGAAGGACGATCCGACACGAGCTGTGAAGTTAGTGACATTGCCAGCGATGACCATCCCAGCCCCCGCAGCCGTGAGTCCCAACGATGCCCCCAGGGTAAAAGGAGCAGCGAGTGCTCCTCCGACTGCAAGAATCCCTCCAACTATTTTCACAGCAGACCCCACGACTTTGGCAGTGTTGCTTCTATCTTGACACTTGTCAATATCATCGGCGATCTCTCCTATTTCCTCGATGCAGGTACTGATCCGTGTTTTCTGGTCAGGAAACACTTTCATAAAATGCTGTAGCTCTTTATCATGCACTTCCTCCAGATCCCTGCTCATAAGAAGATCAAGAATTATTTTAAACATTGAATTTACAGGAGAGGGGAAGACATCGCAAAGTGCTTCACAGGATTCACTGTAAAGTGATGACCTTATATTTTTGTGGGCGAACACGGCAGCCATTTGGACACAATTCCCTGGCCGTGGCAACCACCTAACACCTCTCATCTCAGGACTTTCCCACTTATATCCAGGAGCACTAAGGTACAGAATGAAGCTCCTCACTCGACTGAAACTCGTAGTCACAACACAAGCATCTACTGTATGAGTGAGTTTCAGATTGATGCTGCATGTCTTGTGTCCAAACGTTTCAATCAAGTGAGGTTCTTTATGGTTTATTCACATTGATGTGAGTACCTGCCTGTTTGTCATCCTCCCCAACTCCTCCCTCCATAGGCTGCAGATCATCCAGAACTCTGCCATCCGTCCTCTCCCACACCAGGCTCCGTGACCCTATCAGCCCCATCCTTGCCCGACTCCACTGGTTTCCCATCAAACAGAGGATACAGTTTAAGATTCTGGTCCTCACCTTCAAAGCCCTTCATGGTCTTGCTCTCCCCTACTTCTGAGAACTCCTAACTCCCTACCATCCTGCCCGCTGCCTCCACTCAGCAGTCTCTGGCCTACTTCACATCCCCTGCCTCACCCACCCCACCATTGGCGGGCAGGCCTTCAGCCACTCTGCCCCCAACCTCTGGAACTCCATCCCACATTCGATCTACCTCGCTCCTTCCCTTCTAAAAGACTCATCTCAAGACTCTCCCCTTCGACCATGCCTTCGACCACACTCCTTCCAACCCTGCCTCCACCCTCACCAATCCCGTCCCCAAGCTCTGGTCTGAAACATTGATTGTCCAGTTTCTTGGGACATCCTCCCGATATGAAAGGCGCTCTACAAATGCAATTTTGTTGTTGTTGTTGTCGTTGTTGCCTCCCACCAACAGTCACATGCCAATGTAATTTTCCCACCAATATCCAGGCCGCTCTTCACAGGGGGTGAATGTTTGGTGGTAGGTACTAACATAAATACTTCTACAGTAAAAGAAGAAAGAGACCCTAAATAGTGGAGTCCTGTAGCTCAGTGGTTAGAGCACTCGCTTTGCAAGTGAGAGACCTGAGTTCAATTCCAGGCAGAGGGCGAAACCTCGGGCAAGTTTCCTTACTCCACACAGAGCCTAATAATAATCCCTCCAAAACAAAACAATAATAAATTGGTCATTTTCAATCCACGACTGTTTGTGGGACATTGCTGTGCGCCATTGGCTGCCGCGTTCACCCACAAATATACAGTCAATTCACTTTAGAGTGTGTTCTGTGAAGCGCTTTGGGACGTCCTCCCGACGTGAAAAGCGCTATATCAAATGCAAGGATTATTATTATTATTATTATTATTAGTGGTACGCAGAAGAAGGGAATTTCAAACATTAACTTACCTTTGATTGGCTTCTTCGAAGTCCTTCCTGTAATACATCTTTCTCCTCACATACTCATTGCTGTATTCTTTCCCAGCCTTGCTGGTGTGCTGTTGCTATATTCCACACTTACCTCATCTCCTCTATGCTGGGAACACTCTCTCTCTTTCTCTCTTTCACATGTACGCCTCCCAGCTCTGTAAAAAGCCGGCACAGCCAATCTTCAGCAAGTATATACAAAATTGGCCAGCTGGCAACACTCTTCACGCCACCATCATTGGCCGTGCCTTCAGTCACTACACACCCAGCATCTGGACCTCTCTGCCTCAATCCCTCCACATCGCCCCCTTTTTATCTGTCTTTCAATCGCACTTTAACACCATCCACCCAGTGAGGGTTAAACCCACGCCTGACAGGTATCTAATAACTATCTAGTAACTATTCTCTTTGAGGTGGGAGTGAGCAGGAAGTAAGATGAACTGACTCCAAGGTCACATGTTTGGTAATGGAATGTCAGAATCAATCCCACATTCTGTGACGGTCTCCAGTCCGGTCACTAAGCCTTCCAGGGGACGGGCGCATAGCATTCCAGGGGACTGCTGATGACAGTACAGCCCGCCTGGCTTATCGGCAGGACTTGGAAGGGGAAACCAGTCACTGGGGGCGGGGAGCCAGACTGCAATATCAATGGCAAGCTATGCAGATTTAGCTGGTGAGACTCCAGCAGTACCCCAACACGCAAACTGTGGTCCCAAGCCTTGATCCTTACCAACCTGCACCTAAAACTCTTCAGCAATAATGAAACAGATTGTATTCCTCCAGGGTTAGCAATCCATTCCAACAAATGATCTCTGGAATTTCCATGTACAAGTGAGATGCATGGTACTCTGTTTGGTTTGGATACTCTTTGGCACCTTGGGACATCATTCAAATGTAAAAGGCGCTATAGAAATGTAATTTGTTGCTGTTAAGCATAATGATGGTTTTCTCCATGTGGTAGATACCCAACTGACCAAAAAACAATTCCTACCTTAACTCCTACCTCTTTGACTGCGCCTATTGTCACCCATCTTTCCCGTTATCCCTTCCTTAGTGTCTAACCCCCGCACTGTGAAGCCCTCCAAGATATTGCCCTATGTAGCTGCACTGTGTAAATACAAGTTAATGTGAGAGAATTCATCCATTCAGCACCTAATCTACGCTTTCAGCTCACACTTACCTTTCTTCATCTGCACTGAATTCCTTGTCTGTTAAAGAAATGAGACAAATAATGATTATTAATATTAGCCTAATTGAGGTGTTTATAATTCTGAATGGATTTGATGAGGAGGATGTTGTTAGGTTATATATCAATTAAAATATATTATTTGTAGAGTTAGAGCACTGGAAAAATCATAGGGTTAAACAAAGACAATTTGTGTTAAAAAAAAGACTTTGAGGTATTATCAGGTTGTAGTGGTGATGACCAACTATAAAAACATGCAGCACGGAGAAAAGAAAGTTCGAGATACGAAAGGGAACATTCTAGAAGAATGAGGTGTGTATGTGTGGCAAGAGAATAATAGTGTGAAACCCACTCTCTGTCAGCAACACTAGAAAAGGGTTTAGTGACTGTGATGGTGGTGACTGTGATGAGGGGGTTTTAGATTTTAGAGGGGCTTTAGATATTAGGGGGGAATTTATATATTGTGGGTACAATTTAGATATTATGGGCACTTTAGTTATTCGTGGAGGCTCCATAGAGTGTAAACACTGGCACTAGTTGGGTTAAATGGTTTCACTAAACAACAAAAAGATGTATACTTCTAGAATCATCTCTGACCTCAAAACAACAATAATAACTTGTGTTTACACAGCGCCCATCACGCAGGACAGCATCTCGGAGAGCGGCACAGCTGCCTGGACACCGAAAGAGGGTGAGATACTGTAGGTGTGGGACACTGAGGGAGGGTGAGGTGACTGCAAGTGTGGACACTGAGGGAGGGCGAGGTGACTGCAAGTGTGGACACTGAGGGAGGGCGAGGTGACTGCAAGTGTGGACACTGAGGGAGGGCGAGGTGACTGCAAGTGTGGACACTGAGGGAGGACGAGATGACTGTAGGTGTGGGACACTGAGGGAGGGCGAGGTGACTGTAGGTGTGGACACTGAGGGAGGGCGAGGTGACTGTAGGTGTGGATACTGAGGGAGGGCGAGGTGACTGTAGGTATGGGACACTAAGGGAGGACGAGGTGGCTGTAGGTGTGGACACTGAGGGAGGACGAGGTGGCTGTAGGTGTGGACACTGAGGGAGGATGAGGTGACTGTAGGTGTGGACACTGAGGGAGGGCGAGGTGACTGTAGGTGTGGACACTGAGGGAGGGCGAGGTGACTGTAGGTGTGGACACTGAGGGAGGACGAGGTGACTGTGGACACTGAGGGACGGTGAGGTGACTATAGTTTTGAAAGACTTGAGGTGAAGGATGTGTGAAGTTTGAGGTGCAAAAACTATTATTCTAACTTTCGCCATTTTTCTGCTGATATCTTAATAATAATTCTTCCATTTGATACAACACCTTATAATGTTGTGAATGCAATTTGTAATAAAGGGCATCAATTTAACCTAAATAGTAAATGAGCAAATGGGGAAGTTAGGATTAATTCACGCACAGAATAGTTAAGATATCGGATGCCCTGCCAGGAGCAGTGGTTGAGACAGAAACCATGTTGGATGAAGAGAGAAGTAGACAAATACCATAAAAATAGTCAGCTACAGGGGCTGGACAAAGAACAAGTAACTGGACTGAAAGGACTGCTCTTGAATGAGTTGGCGCAGACAACAACAACAAATGACATTTATTCTTATTGGCTATGTTTATTAACTTGGGGTTCTGTATCGGCTCGGTGAGGGAGAGACTCCATCCATGAAAACAGCCGCATGTCTTATATGGAGGATTGTTGGCCAGGATACCTGGAGAAAACCCCAATTTATTTAAAATCGTGACATGTCATCTTTAACGTCCAACCAAACAATCAGACAGGACCTCGGTTGAACATTTCATCTGAAGGACAGCTCCTCTGACAATGGAGTGCTTATGCTGCACTGGAGAGTCAGTCTGGACAGTGAGTTCAAACCCACCCACCCTGAGCTGGAGCAAGAGGAAGCGGGACTGAACCAGGATTTAATTATTTGGGGGGACCAGCCAGAGGGACGACAATGGTCTCACCCACACTGTAAGTTGCTATGTTCCTTTGACAGCTGTGGAGATCAGCAAACGTTACCTTTTCAGCTACCGCCCGTCGCGTCGGTAACACTTACCCTTCAGGTCATCCCACCACAGCTCCAGCGTGAACAGTCAGGAACGGTCTCCAGAAAATCTACATGTAAATAATACTGTTACTGTAGTGAACACATGACATAATAATACCACGCTCTACAGCAGGGACGGGCAATTATTTTGGCTGGGAGTCCACAAGTGTTGGACAGCTTCGCGGGCCACACACTTAATAGAGAAGTAAATGCTTAATAATAGCTCAAAATCAAGTCTTGCACTTGCATAAAATAAAGTCTATATAATTGACATTCATTAAAATTAGGTTAAATAAAAACAACTCATTGAGCAGACATTTATTCAATATTTATTCACTTATTCACACCGTGATCAGAATGTGAGAATGTGAGAAGCTCACTCAATGGGAAGAATGAAAGCGCTGATGTGTGTTAACCAGTCAGGCATCGTCTGCGTTGTTGCAATGTGGATTATTGCTGCAAGGTGGTCATCAGTCATCATAGATCTATTTTGATTTATTAAATTTCATCACCAGAAACGTCTCCTCGCGTATGTATGTTGATCGAAACAGCATAAGCATCCTCTGGGCATAAGTCTTTATCTTTGGAAAGGTATATTCATTAAGAGAGGCGTAAAAACTGGGAAGCGGCACTGATTTGAATTGCTCCGCAAGTAATGGATCACATTACAGGTCAATAAGCTCGAGTTGGAGGTCAAATGAGGCTTTGTCAACATCAAATGAGAAAGGTGAAGAGACCAAAGACAGGTCATTTTCAATCAAACTGAAATCCTGGAATCCGCGAGAAAACTTGACATGTAAGTCAAGTAGTGACGAACTATACTTTTTAAGGCTTTGATCGCAAACAGTAATCTGCTGTAAAGTTCGAAAGTGGGCAAACTGCCTGTTTCCTATCTGACACGACAAAAAAATAATTTTGTCATAAATGACTTGACACTGCAATTCAAATTGTGCACAAAGGTCCCCTTCCGTTGCAGTTTTGAATTCAGTTCATTCATGTGGCCCATGATATCAACGGCAAATGCAAAATTCGCATTGCGCAGCTGTGAGAAATCTGAATCTTTTTGTTTCATGTCCAAAAATAAATCAATCTCTGTTCTAAGTTCCCACACTCTTTTCAAGATCTTTCCTAAACTAAGCCATCTTACATTTGTGTAATACAGAACATCCGTGTGCTCGGATTTCAATTCCCCAAGCAGAGCTACAACTTGACTGTGGTTTCATCCTCTTGCTTGAATGTAGTTGACCACTTTCGTAACTGTGTCCACGACATTGCTTAGTTTTAGAACACTCTTACAGAGGATCTCTTGGTGGATAATGCAGTGTAGAAAAACAATAATCTGTTCTGGATTTGTTTCTTTGACTTGATCTTGAATTCTTTTCAGTAACCCAATATTTCTGCCTGTCAGATTTGGGCTTCCATCGTTGGTCACATTCACCAATTTTGTCAACATACCTAATTGCTTACTTTATTTTTTAACTGCAGATACAGGTTCGCAGAGATATCCTCGACATGTGTCACAATAGTTCGCCTTGACAAGCTAATGTTCTCGAACTGGTTTTTCTTGTCTGGGCATAAAATCGAAGCAGAGTCAACAATACATTCCTTTATAAACTCTCCTTCAGAGAATGGTTTGCTGTTCTTGGCGATTTTGTGTGTAATCATGTCACTCACTCACGGCCTTGCTCCCTCCTACCTCTCCAACCTACTATCCCCCTACCTACCTGCCCGTACCCTCCGTTCCTCTGGCTCCGGTCTGCTCCACGTCCCCCGCCCCAACCGCCCTACTATCGGTGGTCGGGCCTTCAGCCTCTCAGCCCCGAGGCTCTGGAACTCCATCCCCCAGTGCCTTCGCCTTGCTTCCTCCCTTTCCTCCTTCAAGGCCGGTCTCAAAACCTTTCTCTTTGACCGTGCCTTCAGCTCCCCTCTCGACTCTCTTCCTCCTCCTCGCTCCCTCCCTTCCCTCCCCTCACCCTGACCATTTCCCCCTCCTCTCTCCCTCCCTTCCCTCCCCTCACCCTGACCATTTCCCCCCTGCTCGGGTCATGACCCAACTGTGCAGCGCCTTGGGACGTCCTCCTGACGTGAAAGGCGCTCTATAAATGGAATCTTGTTGTTGTTGTTGTTGTTGTTGTAATCTCATCCTGGGAGACAAATTGTTTTGTGAAAATGCTTTGCTCTTTTTGCATTCGAACAACCATCTCATCAGTTTTCTTTCCTTTTTCTTTGGCAGAAACATTCTTATATTTGCAGCTATGTTCGCTCTCAAAATGGCAATTCAAGTTGTAGTCTTTGAGCACTGCCACACTTGCTTTACAAATTAAGCACAGCTTTTCCACCCACACCGGTAAAAAATATTTAGAAGTCCATTCTTTGTTGAATATTCGGCCTTCAGCGTCCACTTTCCGTTTCTTTGATAAACTCATTTCGAATTAACGTCCTCTTCAGTGAAAAGTATTCCCACAGTTGCCGCGCATTTGAAAATTTGCTGATCCTTACATTCCTGACATGAGCCTGATTTAACACTGAAGGGAGCGTGCGCAGAACTAAGCAGTGTGATTGGCTGATGTTCCCGGTCTGATTCAAATGCGAAATATGTGTGACTTTCTGGGTCTGAACAAACTATAATTGTTTCTATTGCTGAACACAATGGCAGGCTGGATAGAAGCATTTGGTGGGTCGGATGTGGCCTGTGGGCTGTATTTTACCCACCCCTGCTCTACAATACATTAGTAAATACACACAGCCATTAAATGCAATGTGTTTCACAAACACAGGCACACAGATTAAATGAAACCCATGCAATGTACACACATGACAAATAACACACAAGTATTAAATGAAATGTATGTCACACACACTAAATAAAATATGTCACCTGCTTTCTGGAGCCATGTCTTGATCGCATGATAGATGATGGCTCCGGACACGAGCCCAAGCCCAAGATGTAGATTGTTACAAACCGTTACCAAGATTGAAAGAATCATTTTGAGACTAAGAGAAAATCAGACTTTAAAACTCATGCCTTGGGACTGAAACCTTGTATATTAACATTTGTTCCTGAGCGGACGAACAGATACATAATAATAATAATAATAATAATAATAATCCTTGCATTTGATATAGCGCTTTTCACGTCGGGAGGACGTCCCAAAGCGCTTCACAGAACACACTGTAAAGTGAATTGACTGTATATTTGTGGGCGAACGCGGCAGCCAATTGCGCACAGCAATGTCCCACAAACAGTCGTGGATTGAAAATGACCAATTTATTATTGTTTTTGGTTTTGGAGGGATTATTATTAGGCTCTGTGTGGAGTAAGGAAACTTGCCCAAGGTTTCGCCCTCTGCCTGGAATTGAACTCAGGTCTCTCACTTGCAAAGCGAGTGCTCTAACCACTGAGCTACAGGACTCCACAAAGGGTAGAGGGAGGAGGGGGGAGAGAGAGAGAGAGAGAGAGAGGGAGGGAGGGAGTGTGTTCAGTGATGAGTTTCGGGAGGTAGAGACATAGAGCCCAATGTCCCCAGATTGAAGGAGATGGAGGAGGTGAACTTGGGGAGGTAAGGGCGAGGTGGGACAGGTTTCAACAGTCGGCCTTGAAGAGTGAACGAACACACATCTCGGAGTTCCTGAAACTTTCTTCCCGCATAGAAAGGTCTTTCCAAGTCAGAATGAATTCACACAAAATGTTTAAAAACCACTGAAATTCTCTCTTTTATATCACAACCTTGCTTCTGATGAAGAAAGCCTTTTGGCCCATCTGATTTCCTCCCTCCAGAACACCCAACCTAGCATCCCCATCACAGCATCAAGTTGTTTTTTGAATGTGTCCAATGACCTAGTCTCAACCTGGCAACCTGTTCCATTTATTAATTCCCCCCCTGGATAAAGATAGCACACAGAATAAGAGCTCACAATTTCATCAACTTTAACATAACACCTTTCACGTCAGGAGGCCATCTCAAGGCACTTAAAAATGCTGATGTGACACTACTTATAGGTAAAATCAGCAGGCATTTTGTGCATAGCAAAGTCCCACAAACAGCCATGATGTGAATAATAGATTAATGTGGAGGATTGTTGGTCAGGTCACGAGGAGAAACTCCCTTCTCTTTTCTAGTTGTGGCACAGAATCTTTAAAGTCTACCTGACCTGGACTACTGTCACGGTACAAAGTGAAGGTTTAAGTTGAAGCCTAGCTCAGGTGCTGTCAGGCTCACCTCTGAGTCAGAAGGTTGTGCTGTGCAGGAAAAGTGCTGCATTGTCACAGATGCCATCTTTCAGTGAGATGTTAAACTGAGGTTCTGTCTGACTGTTCAGGTGGACGTTAAAGATCATATAGCACTATTTGAAAAAGTAGAGGAGTTTTCTCTCCCTGTGTCCTGGCAAACAATCCTCCAAATGAAACCAATCATTCACTTAATAGCTGTTTGTGGGACATTGTTGTTTGCAAATTATCTACCACATTCACCTACAAAATCCACAGTCACCCTACTTTACAGGAATGTTAGAATTATTGAGATATCTGATGGTGAAAGCTGATTCTATAGAACAATAAAGGGACTTGATAAATCCAGAGCAGTAATATTGTTCAGGTTGGAGGTGTCTATAGGCAAGCCAGCACCAGCACATACACAATAGGATGAATGGGCTATCTCTGTACCTTTACATTCTGTGTTGTTACTGCTGAGGTTCTTTGAAAACAGTCCTTTTACTGGAGTCATACTGATTGTTAATCCAACCACTGCAATGTAAAAAGCAAATCCATTTACCTACCGGATTGGATGACAGATTGGTTGGCTGGTTGGAGTATTGTCTGTGTTGCTGTCTGTATCACTGCCTGGCTCTGTCACTGCTTAGTTAAAGCTGTTTGGTATCTGAGTAACCTACAATGACCAGCATCTGCTCAATAGATGTTTAAACGCGCTTCTTGCACTTTCAAGTTTTCTACAACCAATGAGGATATACAGGAACATATGAAGCCATAAATTCCCCTAGAGTTTACCTGAGCTGAACGTCTCAAATAAGTTTCATGATATCTGTAAACAACAATCTATGCTGATAACGAGCCCTTTACTTTCTGAGGACCCAAGGTAAACTGTACAAGGAACTAAAGTCGTGCATTAATTGAAAGATTATTCTCTCAATCTTGTATATAACATTGAGAACAATAAAATCCAAACTCTCAACCTTTGGTTACCAAACGCAAAGCAGCTCCACAATCAAGGAAATAGTTGTTGAAATCCAGAGATTGGAGAGTTGAACTGAAAGTTGGCAAGTGATGTGTGGTGGCCAAACACCGAGTAATGAGAATGAGAGGGGAATAACAGGGAAAAGCTAAATGTTCATAGTTTACAGGATGAGACAGGGGAGAAGGCTTCTCAGCCAGTGTTACTGCAGTGAGGGCCGTGGACAGCTCCTTCACTCAGTTCAGCACAGAAACTGAGAGCTCCTCAGACCCACTGTAAACACACTGACTCATTCTGTTAATAATTGACCAGTAATGAACCCACTCTCTGAGCGTGTCTCTAAACAGGGCAGTCACTTTACACCAGCTTCACACTGGCCTTCAGGGTTACCTCTCCTTCAACCCCACCCAGCCTCTCACTGCTCACTCCCTCCATAACCTGAGTGTCGACTCTCGTGTGTGGGCATGTGGGAGTGTGGGCATCAGTGACAGGTGGCACTGCTCTCCTGACTGCCCTGCAGTCAGGTTACTTGTCCTCTATTCCTGACTCCTTGAGGGAGCAGGGAGCAGAGTGTTCTTGAGCAGAGAGCCCAGCAGTGTGAGGAGGGAACAGAGTGAGAATTCTGGTAAGGAATTTGATGAGAGTGGGAATTCTTCAGCAAGAAGAAATTCAGCAATTCTTCTGGAATGCATTGCCTGAAAGGGTGGTGGAAGCCGATTCGATAACAGCCTTAAAGAGAGAAGTAGATAATTATTTGGAGAGGACAAGTTTGCAGGGCTATGGGGAGAGAGTGAGGGAGTGGGATTGATTTGGATAGCTCTTTTCAAGCTGGCACAATAGGCCGTATGGCCTCCTTCTCTACTGGATACTATGATAATGTCTGCAGTCCACATTACCCCGTTCCCCCGAGTTCATACGCTCAGTGAATCTCTGTTCACATACAAAGATATTCTAACTACTGATTTCTTAATTACTTTTTCTGAGCGCCCTGAGGGGAAGATGCCTTCACAGCGGGCATGTCTATATATGCCAAAGCCCCTCACATGAGGACCTAGAGTTACAGCTGGTGCTGAGTCAGCCTGGAACGCAGCATTGGACGTGGACCTTGAGAATCTAAACCAGATGCTGGGCTGTATTAAAAGGGCAATATTGAGCTGAAATAGCAGGGTAATCCTTCCACTTTATAAATCACTGTTAAGACCACAATATAAGAGATATATTGCAGCAATTAAGAGGATAAGGGGAGGGCAACCAGAATGCTTGAGGGGATGGAGAAACTGGACTATGAGGAGCGACTGCCAGGATGGTGGAAGCTAAACTAGATGGAACTTGTTCTTCTTGAGTCTAGCAAATTCTAAAAAAAGAAATCAAGTTGGCTGATACATGATAACTTGTCCTGTAAAGGTCCTCCCACCATGGTGAAGGCAGATGTTCCTTCAGATAGCTGGTGAGAAAACTGTGAGGCTTGGCGCAACAGTGTGTAACTCTATGGCATTACTTGGAGGCATTATTTGCATTCCGAGTTTTGTGACCCACTCTAAATGTGTTCGTACATTTAGGGCCTGGAATCCCTCTTGATCCAACTGGTGGAACCATCACTCAATGGGAAGGGATGTGTCGTGGATCATGAGTTTCTGTGTGTCAGATGCCTGGCTGATCATGGAGATGGATTTCTTTGTAGGTCAGATACCAACTGATCATGGTGATGGGTTTCTGTGTGTGTCAGACCTGCCTCTAACCAAAAACAACTAAAACCGTGTTATACGATCATCTCCCCATCCAACCCATATTCATATCCATTGTGGGGTCTCCCCTCTCTCTGCTCAATGTATATCTGCCCAACAAAGTGAGCTGGGTGAAGGGGAGCTGTAGCCTTCCTGCACCTGCATGCCTCTCTCTGCTCCTCCAGCCTTCACAACCTCCAACCCTTCCCATCCCAGCCCCTTGTGCAAGCAAAGTTTACTTTACTTTGTAAGTAAACCTTTACGACAAAGGTCCTCAGCCTAAAACCAGGGGAAATTTTCATTGTTAACCTAACTTTCTGTGAACATGTGGAAATCCCTAATCACTGGACATGTGTTAGGCTCATTACAATAGATGAGTGAAGCTTGCTGATATTGCATCACTTATACATCAGTTGAGGGTAAACTTTTGGAGCAGTTTTGAGGGACGGGTAGTGATGACTCTGATAGGAGTGAGTTCATCAGGAAATATCAGCATAGACTGTAAAGTTCAAATCTTGTTTGACCAATTTAATAGAAGTCTTCAACATAACAACCAAAGGGCAAAGCTGTGGATGTGTGTGGATATCTAGAAGGTGCTTGATAAGTTGCCATGTAGGATGTTGGTGTTGACATTCAGGGCCTGGAATCTGAATACAAAATTACATTCAAACGAGAAGACGTCCCAAGGCGCAAGGTGATTTGGGGAAAGGTGGCGGTTTGGATAGCGAGCTGGTTGTGTTGGGTGTGAAGGTGCGGCCAGCAGTGGAGCTAATCACTCTTTTGAAGCCTGAGACAGAAGGTTTGGCCAGAAAAGCCCATTTCATTCTGTTTAGCCAAAATGTCAAAATCCTGAATCTGTGACAAGAGGAACCAAACATTGTATTTTATGTTCAACAATTTATTTACTTACTAAGGCAGAAAATCATCTAACTTCACATTGATTCGATAAGCAGGTTACAGTAGGCAAAGTATGATAGTCAATATTGTGCTGTTATGATACAGAAACACTAACAAGTTCACTTCTTCTCTTTCCAATTTAACTCTTTCACATGACAAGGCACTGCACACTGATACATTCTCCTGACATCTTGTCTGGAGTTATACCGTAACATCTGTCACACTTAGAGATTCTACGACTCCATTTGATTTAATTAGGATCGTAGTTCCACAGATCAGCCTGACACTAGCCAACAAGCATCAGTATACTTAACTTCACTGAGACAATAATTAACTACTAATTAATTTCTGATCACAACAGTTGAAGGATAGGAAGCAGAGGGTGAGGATAAAACCATGTTTTCCCGGTTGGCGGCAGATAATTAATCCGATTCTCTCTCTTGTTTATTGTTCCTGTTCAATGCCCAGATTCTGGATAAAACTCTTCATTGTGGCACTAGTGTCGAGGCCTTTTCTGTGATCTCCTGCAGCTCCCAGTGTCCTACCCACTCCCTCCACTTCTCCCACTCAGGTCAATGTGTTTCTCAGCCCCTCTCTCACCATCACTAATCCAGGGGTCAGGCACTGTGTCCCTGTTCTCGAACTCTTCCCCAAAACCAGTTTGCTTTGTGTCTTCTCTTCCTGTCCCAATGGCCTCTTGTGTAAAAGGTGCTGTAAGTGCAGTGGGTTATATTGGGTTGTGGGGGAATCCCAGCTTGTCCTCACCCGGCATCAGGAGACACCAGGCTGAAGTCCCTCCTATTCCACAGTTACTGAGGGCAATTATAACCAAACTGTTGTATATTGATTTAGTTGTTCTTTGCATCATTTTCTACAGGTTTATAAACCTCTTCACATGATCGTACCTCAGTCTCCATCATATTAACCACTTTTCGTACCTGTTCAGCAATTTCTGACTTGGCTCCGTTGCAACAGTTGTTTATTGCAAAGCAAACATCGCACACGATTGCTAAGAGAAGATGTAAAGCAGCCCTCACTGGGTTTACCCTGCCGGTGGCCTCCATGTCAACAATGAGTGGAAAAGCACATGAGCCACTGCAGAACATCTCAGCTTTACCAGTAGATGTGTCTCTTCCTGATTTCATGAACAATTGGATTCTAGTGTTTAGTTTATTGTAGCAATCAGCCATGGCTCTGCTGTCTGTTTTATATTCTTCTATTGTTTCATTCACTCTTATCACTTTCTCTGTTTGCGAAGCAGTGATATTGCCACGAGATACAAAGGTGATAACAGTCCCGATTGCAGCTATTACAACTCCCACAATGGTGAGGATGAGTGTGAACACCAACCTCTTCATCAATATCTTCTCAAATGTTGTGCCAATGATTATTGCCGCAATAATCAGTATCACTCCGGCAATACGCAGTATGACGCCCATAATGGTCAGAGCTGTAACTGATCTGTGAAGGTTGTCGATGTGGTCCGCAGCCTCTCGCAGGGCTCTCAGGTGTCCTCTCACCTGTTGTCTCCACACAGAGAGCTGTGATTTAAAGCTCTGCACATCATCAGTCCTCTTTGCCAGCTCAGTGAGGAAGGCTTTCCTGTGAACACAAACACAGCCAACTCTCAGCTACTGCCCACATCACACACAGCACCAGACACAGGGAGCCCAGTGGGGTCAGGGCAGCCTTTCCCACAGAGGAAAGTAGTTACAGATTTCTGAAGAGAAAGATCATGTGTTTTCTGGAGGGATGATTAATCGTTGACTCTGCCCTCTATAATCGTATTCGGTGATTTCCAGAAAGCAGGGGATTCAGAGAAGTTATAAAGAGCTGGTCACATGATCATTTTATTTCCATGTCAGTCTCTGTACTTTATTAATATGCTATAATATAATTAGTAAATTAGTAATAATATTTATCAATAATAAATAAGAACAGAGAGACTGGGCTTCATATAAATAAATATTTGAAGGTGGCAGGACAAGTAGATAAAGCTGTTAAAAAAAAGCATACGGGATACTAGGCTTTATAAATAGAGGCATAAAATACAAAAGTCAGAAAGTTATGATTAATATTTATAAAACACTGGTTGTGCCTCAGCTAAAGACTGTGTTCAGTTCTGGGCACCACACTTGAGGAAGGATGTCAAGGCATTGGAGAGGGTGCAAAGGAGATTTACCAGGATGGTAATAATACTAATAACCCTTGCATTTGATATAGCGCTTTTCACGTCGGGAGGACGTCCTAAAGCGCTTCACAGAACACAATGTAAAGTGAATTGACTGTATATTTGTGGGCGAACGCGGCAGCCAATTGCGCACTGCAATGTCCCACAAACAGTCGTAGATTGAAAATGACCAATTTATTATTGTTTGGGGTTTTTGGAGGGATTATTATTAGGCTCTGTGTGGAGTAAGAAAACTTGCCCAAGGTTTCGCCTGGAATTGTACTCAGCTCTCTCGCTTGCAAAGCGAGTGCTCTAACCACTGAGCTACAGGACTGACAGGACGTCAGTTATGAGGAGAGACTAGAGAAGCCAGGATTATTCTCCTTGGAGCATACAAAGTTAAGAGGGGATTTAATAGAAGTTTTTAAAATGATGAGGGGATTCGATAGTGTGAACAAGGAGAAACTATTTCCACTGGCGTGTGGCTCGGTAACTCGAGGACATTGATTTAAAATAGTTGTTAAAAGAAACGGGAGGGGAAACAAGGGGAAATTGTTTCACACAGCGAGTTGTTCGGATCTGGAATGCGTTCCTGAAAGGGAGGTGGAAGCCAATTTGATAACAACTTTTAAGAGAATAGATTTTACATTTTACACCAGCTTCAAACTGGGCCTCAGAGATTACCTCGTCCCCAACCCCACACAGCCTCCCACTGCTCTCTGTAACCTGAGTGTCAAATCTCGTGTGTGGGAGTGTGGGCATCACTGACAGGTAGCATTGGTCTCACTCCTGACATCCCCTGCCCTGCAGTTAGGTTACTTATCCTCTTTTTCTTTGCCCAGGGAGCAAAGTGTTCTTGAGCAGAGAGCCCAGCAGCGTGAGGAGGGAACTGAGCGTCAATTGTATTTCCACTGGTGGGTGGGTCAGTAACCTGATGACACCAATTTAAAATAGTTGTTAAAAGAAACAGAGGGGAGGTGAGGAGATCCTTTTTCACACAGCAAATTGTTCAGATCTGGAATGCATTGCCTATAAGGGCAGTGGAAGCTAATTCGATAACAACTTTTAAGAGAGAAGTGGATAATTATTTGGGGAGAACAAGTGTGTAGGGCTATGGGGATTGGAATTGATTTGGTAGCTCTTTTCAAAGAGGCGGCACAGACACAATGGGCCGAATGGCCTCTTCTCTGCTGTATATTTTTATGATTCTATGAAAATAAATACTCTGTAAACATATAATAATAATCCTTCCATTTGATATACAGCCTTTTCACGTGTTAGAGACTTGCAAAGCACTCCACAGAATATACTGAAAAGTGAATCGACTGTATATTTTATGGGCTGAAAAAGGGGGACAATTGCGTACAGCAGTGTCCTACAAACAGTCGTGGATTGTGTGACCAATTATTACTATTATTTATTTATTTTTGAAAGGATTATTACCTCCGGAAAAGCAATCCGCCAATCAACTGACAACCGTGTTTCTACCTACTGATAGGTAAACAGAGGTGTGTGGAGTAAGGAAACTTACTCAAAGTTTCGCACTGCTTGGGAATTGAATCCAGGTCCTCTCGTTTGCAAGGCAAGTGCTCTAATCAGTAAGCTCCACTATTAATATAGATGCTGTCCGGAGTGGAGGGCACTATATAAATCCAAGTTGTTGTTGCTGTTGTTAATATTCTAAATTATTCTATTAATTTATATGTAACTAGTTGTACCCGTTGCAGCTACGCTTGCAATCAAAGGATCCAATTACAGAATGTAGATTGATACACAGACAGACACACAGACAGACATTTCATCTTTATCTATACTCATCTGGAAGGTCTCCTGTGGGAAGACTTTGTTCTACAGTTTCATTTAATGTGCCTTCTCTCTTTTGTCTAGCATTTTTGCTTATTCTTGAAAAGTTTGATTTTCACTTAGGCATCTTTATGATGATCAATAGAGATGTATAATTTATAACCACTAGGATATCCTCCCGACGTGAAAGGTGCTTTAAAGATGCAATTTTGTTGTTGCTGCCACTTAGCTCCAAGATACAAAGCCTTTCCTATGAGGTATAAATCATGTCTCGACATCAATTGGTTATTGATATACTTCTTGAAGCGCAGACAGACATTGCCGTTTAATTAGTATAGATTACAATATAACTATCTGTCATTAAACATCTGTCACCTCTCAGCCCAGTTCCCCAATCTAACCATCTCCCTCTTCTGTCCACGTGTCCTGTTATCAGTAACTTAATCCACGTTTAAGCCCCAATTGCAGGTCATTATCGTGCAGTAACCACCAGGGACTCCAACACTGAGCCCTGGGCACCTGCCAGTCACTGGCGACATCTCATTCTACTTCGGGAACCACTGCCCTTTACTTCCTCTGATTCAGGCAACTTCTCATCCACTTTACACGTCCCTCTATCCTGCAGCACTGACAGGTGTGTGGAGCCAGAAACAGACTATTCCCCCCCCCACCCCCACCCACCCCGCCATCTCTGAACCTGAATGGGGGGGTGGGGGGAATAGAGAAAAATAATACTATAATAATACTTGCATTTGATAAAGCGCTTCAAAGAATATACTGTAAGGTGTATTGACTGTATATTTGTGGGCTAAACTCAGCAACAAATTGCGCACAGCAGTGCTCACAAACAGGCGTGGATTGTAGTGACCAATTTATTATTGTTTTTTTTTCTGAAGGGATTATTATCAGGCGTGTGGAGTAAGGAGACTTGCCCAAGGTTTCGCCCTGACCTGCCGGGAATCAAACCCAGGTCTCTCGCTTGAGAGGCGAGTGTCTAACCACTGAGCTACAGGACTCCTGTAATCAGATAAAGAGCCAATCAGACAGAGTCGGACGAGAACAAGTAATTCATTCACATCTGTACATACCTGTCCTTAGTGGCGCTGACTGTGTCTGTTAAATAAGGGAGAAACAAGAGCCATTATTACTGGTTATTATCAGATGCTAAATGACCAACTGGTGACAATGCATCTTGGGGGTAGGGTGTATGTGTCTGGGATGGGGGAAGCAGGGTCTCGGGGCTGAACAGGCTCCAAGGTGACATGTTTGGGAACGGAATGTCAGAATTTAGTCCATCCTATAATAATAATTCTTGCAATTGATACAGAGCCTTATCATGTCTTCGAGACGTCCCAAAGCGCTTCACAGAATATACTATAAAGGGAATTGACAGTATATTTTTTGGGTGAAATGCCCACACTGTGATGATCTCTTGTCCGGTTCCTGAGCCTGGCAGGTCCACAGTATTCAAGGGCACTGTTGATGACAGCACAGCACAGCCTGGCTGACTGGCAGGATCTGGAAGGGCAGACCATTCACTGGGGGCAGGGACTCTTCACACTCAGATCCTGTTCACCCTGCAAAGCCCTATTGGGTAGGATGGTCCTACCTGAATTATTTTTATTTTTTGAGGGATTATTACCCATGGAAAGCGATCTGCCAATTGACTAACAACCGGGTTGCTACTTACTACTAGATAAGCAGAGGGAGTACGAAAACGTGCGTAAGGTTTCTCCCCGCCCAGGAATTGAACGTGGGTCCTCTTGTTTGTGAGGCGAGAGCTCTATCCAATACACTACAGTACTCCAAATAGGATTTCAGGATAAATCCCTGAGGAACACCGTGGGTGACTGAGAAAGGGAAGCGACTATGACTATGACTGTACCTTCCAGATGTTTATAAACCTCTTCATACGCCATCACTTCATTCTCCATCACTTCAGCCACACCGTGAATATGTTTAGCAACATCTGCCCTGGTTCCACGATTGAGATTATGAACATCGTTTACTCTGGAGATCAGATCCGATGCAATAAATAATCCTGTCTGAGCTGCTGACCCGGCCCTGGATGTCACTGTCTCCTGTTTGCTTATTGTTTCAGCCACAGCAGCAAATCCAGCCAAGTGTTCAGTGAGACTCTCAGCTCCACCAGGAAATGTGGTTTCTGATTTCTCACCATAACATTTCAAGCTCCGAACTGCTCGTGAGAGTTTTGTGTAACACTCTGCCATTTCTCTGCTGTCCTTTGTATATTGTTCCCTGATATCATTAACCCTTTTCTGTCTCTGTGTTTGGATTACAGTATCCGTGTCAAAAGCTGCGGTGTTGTCAGCCCCACCAGCCACACTCTGGCCGACTCCCACTTTCATGCCAGGGTTGTGAATCGAGTAAATGCTGTCTGCGATCTCTCGTAGGTCTCTGATGTAGCTGATCATCCACACTCTCCACACAGGGAACAAGGTGACAAAATCTTTCACATCCTCCTTCCTCTGTTCAACCTCAGCTTTGTAAGATTTCCTGTTAATATTAGAAACTCAATTAGAAGCCCAGCTCAGAGGAAGGCCCAAGGAACCTGCCTTTTCCCCATCGTCTCCTCCCTCTTCCCCACAAAATATTAAAAGGATACTGGGAAAAGAGCAAACTGGTATGGTTATGGCTTGGATTGAACCCTAATAAAATGAATAACAGCTGTGTTCTGTGTCAGAACAAAACTGAATTGGACAGGAAATTAGAAAAAACTGTACGCAATTAGAAATGGAGAGTGAAAGAAGCAAAATGAATTCTGCATCGAGGGAGTCAATTAAATATCGAGGGGTATGTAAATACCGAGACCATTGACGTCGATGGGAAGCTTGAGTCACAATTAGCACTGGTTTGAGCGGGATTTCACTAGTACAGCCACAAAGACAACACATTACTATAGCTTTGAATGTAGCAGAAGAGGAATGAGAATATTTTAAGACTTTGGAAGGAGGTATCAAATGCCATTACAGGATGTGATGAATATTAAGTGGTGCGGTGCTGTGCATAAAACAATGTGAAGATTGAGCAATACAAATTTGTCACCGAAAAACAAGAGCAAGTGGAACTGTTCTCATAATATTTTATGGCACAGTGCTCCCCATTTTTGTGGGCGAAATGCAGTAGCCAACTGTGCACAGCAGTGTCCCGAAAACAGTCATGGAATGAGTGACCAAATTATTATTGTTGTTTTTTTGAGGGATTATTATCCCCGGTAAAACGATTCACGAATCGACTAACAACTGGGTTCCTACTTACTATAATAATAATAATCCTTGCATTTGATATAGCGCTTTTCACGTCTTCTAGACGTCCCAAAGCGCTTCACAGAATATACTGTAAAGTGAATTGACTGTATATTTGTGGGCGAACGCGGCAGCCAATTGCACACAGCAGTGTCCCACAAACAGTCGTAGATTGAAAATGACCAATTTATTATTATTTTTTGTTTTTGGAGGGATTATTATTAGGCTCTGTGTGGAGTAAGGAAACTTGCCCAACGTTTCGCCCTCTGCCTGGAATTGAACTTAGGTCTCTCGCTTGCAAGGTGTGTGCTCTAACCATTGAGCTACAGGACTCCACGTAGAATCATAGAATACAGCACCCTAAGGAGGCCATTCAGCCCATTGTGCCTGTGCCGGCTCTTTGAAAGAGCTCCCAACTAGTCCTACTCCCTCACTCTTCCCCCCAAGCCCTGAAAATTTTTAAGTACCTATTCAATTCCCTTTTGAAAATTTCTATCAAATCTGCTTCCACCACCCTTTCAGGCATTGCATTCTCTGTAATAACTCTCCGGATAAAAATATTTCTCCTGATCTCCCCTCTTGTTCTTTTGTCAATTATCTTAAATCAATGTGCCCTGGTTACTGACCCATAATAATAACAATAATAATAATCCTTGCATTTGATGGAGCAATTTTCACGTCTTCTCGACGTCTCAAAGCGCTTCACAGAATATACTGTAAAATGAATTTGACCGTATATTTGTGGGTGAAACGTGACAGCCAATTGCGCACAGCAGTGTCCCACAAACAGTCGTGGATTGAAAATGACCAATTTATTATTGTTTTGTTTTGGAGGGATTATTATAGGCGTGTGGGGTAAGGAAACTTGCCCAGGTTTCGTTCTGCCTGGAATTGAACCCAGGTGTCTCGCTTGCAAGGCGAGTGCTCTAACCACTGAGCTACAAGATTCCACAATCCATCCACCAAAGGAAACAGTTTCTCCCCATCTACTCTATCAAAACCCCTCATAATTTTCAACACCGCGATTAAATCTCCTCAGCTGTCACAAAGCACAATTTAAACCAACAACAACAACAACAACAACAAGATTCCATTTATAGAGCGCCTTTCACGTCAGGAGGACGTCCCAAGGCGCTGCACAGTTGGGTCATGACCCGAGCAGGGGGGAAATGGTCAGGGTGAGGGGAGGAAAGGGAGGGAGAGAGGAGGGGGAAATGGTCAGGGTGAGGGGAGGAAGGAGGGAGCGAGGAGGAGGAAGAGAGTCGAGAGGGGAGCTGAAGGCACGGTCAAAGAGAAAGGTTTTGAGACCGGCCTTGAAGGAGGAAAGGGAGGAAGCGGCGAAGGCACTGGGGATGGAGTTCCAGAGCCTGGGGGCTGAGAGCTGAAGGCCCGACCACCGATGGTAGGGCGGTTGGGCGGGGGACGTGGAGCAGACCGGAGCCAGAGGAACGGAGGGTACGGGCAGGTAAGTAGGGGGATAGTAGGTTGGAGAGGTAGGAGGGAGCAAGGCCGTGAATGGCCTTGTAGGTGAGGATGAGGATCTTGAAATCAATCCTCTGGGGATGGGGAGCCAGTGGAGGCGAGCGAGGGTGGGAGTGATGTGATCGCGAAGCCTGGTGCGGGACAGTACACGAGCTGCAGAGTTCTGAATGACCTGCAGCTTGTGGAGGGAGGTGGCGGGAAGGCCGGCGAGGAGAGAGTTCCCATAGTCCAGCCTTGAGGTGACAAAGGCGTGAACCAGGGTTTCAGCGGCGTGAGGGGTGAGGTAGTGCCGTAGTCTGGCGATGTTCCGGAGGTGATGGAAGGCGGTGCCAGTTGTGGTGCGGATGTGAGGGAGAAAGGACAGCTCAGGGTCGAACAAAACGCCGAGGTTCCTGACTGGCTTTGCGAGGTGGAGAGTGCAGCCTTGGATGCTGATGGTGTCAGCGCCACGACATTGGTAAAACAAGAGAATTCACAATTATTTAGTGTGTGTGTTTTTTTCTGGGACTCACATGATGGCTTCCGTGGATTCACAGCTGATATCTGAGTTGGCCAAGAAGATTCTTGAAAATGTGATAAGGCGTTATAACAAATGCATTGATTATTATTATCTGTGTACAAAACACTACAGCGAGGGTAAGTCTGCTGACTTGTCTCACTTTGAGGAGTAAGAGACCCTTCCCCGGGAATTCTATGGGACCACAATTTGTCAAAAATTTACAACACAGACAAGCCCGCCTTGTTGTTTAAGGGCACCCGGATAGATCTTACTGCATTGAGGGACAACCCTGTACTGGATGTAAACAACCTGAAGACCGTGGTTCAATTATGGTCACATCCAACACTGAACAGATAAGCTACAGCCTCTCATAATAGGAAAATCAAAATCCCTGTAATGCTTCAAAAACATCAAATATCTACCAGCAAAAATGAAGCCAAAGCCTGGATAACATCTGATTTTCTCCAAAAAGTACTGTCTGAAGCTCTTATTTTGGAAAACGAAGAGTTCATGGATCTTTTTGTTAATGAGGATGTAAATGAGCAATGTACTGCAGCACTAGCAGATGAAGATATCATCTTCTCAGTAAGGAAGGAACTAGAGTAAGGAAGGAACTAGAAAAAAAGGAGGGGGTTTGGCAATATTAATCAAGGATACGGTTATAGCCATGGAAAGGGTCGAGGTGCTGGAGGATCCCCAAAACAGAATCTATCTGGTTAAAGTTAAGGAACAAAAAAGGAGTTGTTACGCTGGTAGGGGTATACTATAGACCACCAAATAGTGGGAAGGAAATAGATGAGCAGATCTGCAAGCAGATCTCAGACAGATGCAAGGCCAATAGAGTTGTGATAATGGGGGACTTTAATTATCCCAACATAGACTGGCAAAACAACAGCGCAAAGGGCAAGGAGAGGGAAAGATTCCTAAAATGCATACATGACAACTTTCTTGATCAGTACGTTTCCAGCCCAACGAGGAAGGAAGCAGTTCTGGGGAATGAAGTAGGGCAAGTGGAGCAGGTTTCAGTGGGAGAGCATCTGGGCAATAGTGATCACAACATCATTAGATTCAGAGTGCATATGGAAAAGGGACAAGGAACAATCAAAGGTGAAGATGTTCAACTGGAAGAGGGTTAATTTCAGTGAGTTAAAAAGAGACCCAGCCAAGGTGGACTGGAAAGAAAGATTGGCAGGTAAAACAACTAAAGGGCAGTGGGAAGTCTTCAAGGATGAGATAGCTCGGGACAGAACAAATACATTCCCCCAAAAGGGAAAAGCAGACCAATCAAAACCTCCCTGGATGACGAAGGTAATTGTGTCTAGAATGAAGCAGAAAAAGGAGGCATATGACAAATGTCAAACCCAAGATACAGAAGACAACCAAATAGAATATAAGAAATACAGAAGAGAACTGAAAAAGGAAATAAGAGGGGCAAAATGAAAAAAGGTTAGCGGGTAACATTAAAGGAAATCCTAAAATATTTTACAAACATATCAAGAAAAAAAGGTTAGTCAAAGGTAGGGTGGGGCCAATTAAGGACCAAGGCGGAAATCTGTTGTGGAGGCAGAGGCATGGCTGATGTACTGAATGAGTACTTTGCATCTGTCTTCACAAAAGAAACACAGACACCGTTCTCAACACACACACTGTCTCCCACATACACCCACAGACAACATCTCAACACACAGACATCGTCCCCAACACTCACCCACAGACACCGTCCCAACACACACACAGACACCGTCCCCAACATACACAGACACCGTCCCCAACACAATCCCTGACAATATAAAGACTCACAGAGGCACAGTGATGGGAACGAGATTAAAATAAATCAATATTTTCATTAAAAAACAACAGAAAGCTTTGCTCTCACCTGGTGTTGGGATCAGTGCCATTGTGTGACTGGTCCCCAACAATCAACAGTTCTCACAATAACTGAAACCTCAGCTTCAAGTGAAGGTGAACAACATCTTTCTCTTTAATCACCACTGAACCCTGAACTCCCCATCACTGCTCCCCGCAGCCCTGCTCACTCCCCCCCGCCGCCCTGCTCACTCCCCCCAGCCCTGCTCACTCCCCCCCAGCCCTGCTCACTCCCCCCAGCCCTGCTCACTCCCCCCCACGCCCTGCTCACTCCCCCCCACCCCCGCCCTGCTCACTCCCCCCCCACGCCCTGCTCACTCCCCCCAGCCCTGCTCACTCTCCCCCAGCCCGGCTCACTCCCCCCCGGCCCTGCTCACTACCCCCCCAGCCCTGCTCACTCCCCCGCCCCGCTCACTCCCCCCCCAGCCCTGCTCACTC
>NW_024704742.1:8372233-8386416 GCF_018977255.1 Callorhinchus milii | reverse complement strand
CTGCTCACCCCCCGCCCTGCTCACTCCCCCCCCCCAGCCCTGCTCCCCAGCCCTGCTCACTCCCCCAGCCCTGCTCACTCCCCAGCCCCTGCTCACTCCCCCCCCAGCCCTGCTCACTCCCCCCCAGCCCTGCTCACTCCCCCCCAGCCCTGCTCACTCCCCAGCCCTGCTCACTCCCCGCCCTGCCCACTCCCCCGCTCACTCCCCCTCCTCCCCAGCCCTGCTCACTCCCCCCCCCAGCCCTGCTCACTCCCCCCCAGGCCCTGCTCACTCCCCCCCCCAGC
Source organism: Callorhinchus milii (assembly GCF_018977255.1). Classification (NCBI taxonomy): domain Eukaryota; kingdom Metazoa; phylum Chordata; class Chondrichthyes; order Chimaeriformes; family Callorhinchidae; genus Callorhinchus; species Callorhinchus milii. The sequence goes on along the minus strand of NW_024704742.1, from coordinate 8,386,132 downwards.
CCTGCTCACTCCCCCCCAGCCCTGCTCACTCCCCAGCCCTGCTCACTCCCCCCAGCCCCTGCTCACTCCCCCAGCCCTGCTCACTCCCCCCCCCAGCCCTGCTCACTCCCCAGCTGCTCATCCCCCCAGCCCTGCTCACTCCCCCCAGCCCTGCTCACTCCCCCCCCAGCCCTGCTCACTCCCCCCAGCCCTGCTCACTCCCCCCAGCCCTGCTCACTCCCCCCCCGCCCCAGCCCTGCTCACTCCCCCAGCCCTGCTCACTCCCCAGGCCTGCTCACTCCCCAGCCCCGCTCACTCCCCGGCCCTGCTCACTCCCCGGCCCTGCTCACTCCCCGGCACTGCTCACTATTCACTGCTCACATAACACAGCCCAAAGCCATGGTACACAGTTCAGTAACCCGACATAGCAGAGATCACAACAACAATGGAGTTGACATCGTGATCAGGTCATACCCTCAATTCATCTCAGAATAAAGGACAGATGGACAGGTGGTTAAAGAGGAGGGAATGTACAAGAGAAGTTTACGAAAAGTTGAGCAACACTGTGAGGTCAAACCCCAACGATTTATTATAACATTCTTTTAACACATTCATAAGATACATTTAATCAACATTCTACAATATTAATATTTCCTGATATATGGACAGGGAATGTTCATATTTAGATCTGTTGTATTTTACAGATTTACAATACCATTTACTGTGTAGTCACATCAGGAAGACGTCTCAAAGCCCTTTACACAGTGGCCTGAGCACTCGAGATGACCAAAAGCAGAGTCAAAAGAGTAAACCTCGAGATGGGGTTTAAAAGGTGTGTAGGGAGGGGGTGAGTGTGGGGGGGCTCTGGGATTGAGGTATGGAGTGTGGGAGCAAAGCTCGTCCACTGTGAGATGGTGTCACTAAGTGTGAACATTACAGATGGTGAAAAGACAAAGGCTGAGGAGAGAGTCGGGAGGAACACAGGTGTGACTGTGCCCTCGATTCCTGCCCACCTGCCCGGCTCAGCAACATGACTGCCAGCCCACCAGCGAGAGGGGGAGACTGGACTTGGGCATTGCAGTGCCAAGCACGGCTCCTTGCCAGCTCAGCTGTGTGTGAAGGTTTTGTCACAAAAGCTCTTTTTATTATGTTCAGCCAAAATGTCAAAATCCAGAATCTGTGACAAGAGGAACCAAACCTTGTATTTTATGTTCAACAATTCATTTACTTACTAAGGCAGAAAATCATCTAACTTCACATTGATTCGATAAGCAGGTTACAGTAGGCAAGGTATGATAGTCAATATTGTGCTGTTATGATACAGAAACACTAACAAGTTCACTTCTTCTCTTCCCAATTTAACTCTTCACATGACAAGGCACTGCACACTGACACATTCTCCTGACATCTTGTCTGGAGTTATACCGTAACATCTGTCACACTTAGAGATTCTACGACTCCATTTGATTTAATTAGGATCGTAGTTCCACAGATCAGCCTGACACTAGCCAACAAGCATCAGTATACTTAACTTCACTGAGACAATAATTAACTACTAATTAATTTCTGATCACAACAGTTGAAGGATAGGAAGCAGAGGGTGAGGATAAAACCATGTTTTCCCGGTTGGCGGCAGATAATTAATCCAATTCTCTCCCTTGTTTATTGTTGCTGTTCAATGCCCAGATTCTGGATAAAACTCTTCATTGTGGCCACTTGTGTCGAGGCCTTTTCTGTGATCTCCTGCAGCTCCCAGTGTCCTGCCCACTCCCTCCACTTCTCCCACTCAGGTCAATGTGTTTCTCAGCCCCTCTCTCACCATCACTAATCCAGGGGTCAGGCACTGTGTCCCTGTTCTCGAACTCTTCCCATAAACCAGTTTGCTTTGTGTCTTCTCTTCCTGCCCCAATGGCCTCTTGTGTAAAAGGTGCTGTAAGTGCAGTGGGTTATATTGGGTTGTGGGGGAATCCCAGCTTGTCCTCACCCGGCATCAGGAGACACCAGGCTGAAGTCCATCCTATCCCACAGTTACTGAGCGCAATTATAGCCAAACTGCTGTATATTGGTTACGCTGTTCTTTACATCAATTTCTATGGGTTTGTAAACCTTTTCACATGATCGTACCTCAGTCTCCATCATATTAGCCATTTTTCGTACCTGTTCAGCAATTCCTGACTTGGCTCCGTTGCAACAGTTAAGGATATTCTTTATTGCAAAGCAAACATCGTACACAACAACAATTGCTAAGAGAAACTGTAAAACAGCCCTCACTGGGTTTACCCTGTGGGTGGCCTCCATGTCAACAATGAGGGGAAAAGCACATGAGCCACTGCAGAACATCTCAGCTTTACCAGTAGATGTGTCTCTTCCTGATTTCATGAACAATTGGATTCTAGTGTTTAGTTTATTGTAGCAATCCGCCATGGCTCTGCTGTCTGTTTTATATTGTTCTATTGTTTCATTCACTCTTATCACTTTCTCTGTTTGCGAAGCAGTGATACTGCCACGAGCTACAGAGATAACACCAGTCCCGACTGCACCCATTACAACTCCCACAATGGTGAGGCTGAGTGTAAACAGCAACTTCTTTACCAATATCTTCTTGAATGTTGTGCCAATGATTATTGCCACAATCAGTATCACTCCGGCAATACGCAGTATGACGCCCGTAATGGTCAGAGCTGTGTCTGATCTGTGAGGGTTGTCGATGTGGTCCGCAGCCTCTCGCAGTGCTCTCAGGTGTCCTCTCACCTGTTCCCTCCACACAGAGAGCTGTGCTTTAAAGCTCTGCACATCATCAGTCCTGTTTGCCAGCTCAGTGAGGAAGGCTTTCCTGTGAACACAAACACAACCAACTCTCAGCTACTGCCCAGACACAGCACCAGACACAGGGAGCCCAGTGGGGTCAGGGCAGCCTTTCCCACAGAGGAAAGTAGTTAGAGATGTCTGAAGAGAAAGATCATGTGTTCTCTGGAGGGATGATTAATCGTTGACTCTGCCCTCTATAATCGTATTCGGTGATTTCCAGAAAGCAGGGGATTCAGAGAAGTTATAAAGAGCTGGTCACATGATCATTTTATTTTATTTACAGCTTTTATTTCAGTTTCTGGACTTTATTAATATGCTACAATATAATTAGTAAATTAGTAATACTATTTATAAATAATAAATAAGAACAGAGAGACTGGGCTTCATATAAATAAATCTTTGAAGGTGGCAGGACAGGGAGATAAAGCTGTTAAAAAAAAGCATACGGGATACTAGGCTTTATAAATAGGGCATAAAATACAAAAGTCAGAAAGTTATGATTAACATTTATAAAACACTGGTTGGGCCTCAGCTAAAGACTGTGTTCAGTTCTGGGCACCACACTTGAGGAAGGATGTCAAGGCATTGGAGAGGGTGCAAAGGAGATTGACCAGGATGGTACCAGGAATGAGGGACGTCAGTTATGAGGAGAGACTAGAGAAGCTGGGATTATTCTCCTTGGGGCAGAGAAAATTAAGAGGAGACTTAATAGAAGATTTTAAAATGATGAGGGGATTCGATAGGGTGAACAAGGAGTGGGAGTGTGGGCATTATTGACAGGTAGCATTGGTCTCACTCCTGACATCCCCTGCCCTGCAGTTAGGTTACTTATCCTCTTTTTCTTTGCCCAGGGAGCAAAGTGTTCTTGAGCAGAGAGCCCAGCAGCGTGAGGAGGGAACTGAGCGAGAATTGTATTTCCACTGGTGGGTGGGTCAGTAACCTGATGACACCAATTTAAAATTGTTGTTAAAGAAACAGAGGGGAGGTGAGGAGATCCTTTTTCACACAGCAAATCATTCAGATCTGGAATGCATTGCCTATAAGGGCGGTGGAAGCTAATTCGATAACAACTTTTAAGAGAGAAGTAGATAATTATTTGGGGAGAACAAGTGTGTAGGGCTATGGGGATTGGAATTGATTTGGCAGCTCTTTTCAAAGAGGCGGCACAGACACAATGGGCCGAATGGCCTCTTCTCTGCTGTATATTTTTATGATTCTATGAAAATAAATACTCTGCAAACATATAATAACAATCCTTCCATTTGATATACAGCCTTTTCACGTGTTAGAGACTTGCAAAGCACTCCACAGAATATACTGAAAAGTGAATCGACTGTATATTTTATGAGCTGAAAAAAGGGGACAATTGCGTACAGCAGTGTCCTACAAACAGTCGTGGATTGTGTGACCAATTATTACTATTATTTATTTATTTTTGAAAGGATTATTACCTCCGGAAAAGCAATCCGCCAATCAACTGACAACCGTGTTTCTACCTACTGATAGGTAAACAGAGGTGTGTGGAGTAAGGAAACTTACTCAAAGTTTCGCACTGCTTGGGAATTGAATCCAGGTCCTCTCGTTTGCAAGGCAAGTGCTCTAATCAGTAAGCTCCATTATTAATATAGATGCTGTCCGGAGTGGAGGGCACTATATAAATCCAAGTTGTTGTTGTTAATATTCTAAATTATTCTATTAATTTATATGTAACTAGTTGTACGCGTTGCAGTTACGCTTACAATCAAAGAATGTAGATTGATACACAGACAGACACACAGACAGACATTTCATCTTGATCTATACTCATCTGGAAGGTCTCCTGTGGGAAGACTTTGTTCTACAGTTTCATTTAATGTGCCTTCTCTCTTTTGTCTAGCATTTTTGCTTATTCTTGAAAAGTTTGATTTTCACTTAGGCATCTTTATGATGATCAATAGAGATGTATAATTTATAATCACTAGGATATCCTCCCGACGTGAAAGGTGCTTTAAAGATGCAATTTTATTGTTCCTGCTGCTTAGCTTCGTCTGTGTTCTTTGTTTTGTTCCCGCTGCCACTTAGCTCCAAGATACAAAGCCTTTCCTATGAGGTATAAATCATGTCTCGACATCAATTGGTTATTGATATACTTCTTGAAGCGCAGACAGACATTGCCGTTTAATTAGTATAGATTACAATATAACTATCTGTCATTAAACATCTGTCACCTCTCAGCCCAGTTCCCCAATCTAACCATCTCCCTCTTCTGTCCACGTGTCCTGTTATCAGTAACTTAATCCACGTTTAAGCCCCAATTGCAGGTCATTATCGTGCAGTAACCACCAGGGACTCCAACACTGAGCCCTGGGCACCTGCCAGTCACTGGCGACATCTCATTCTACTTCGGGAACCACTGCCCTTTACTTCCTCTGATTCAGGCAACTTCTCATCCACTTTACACGTCCCTCTATCCTGCAGCACTGACAGGTGTTTGGAGCCAGAAACAGACTATTCCCTGCACCCCCCCACCCACCCCGCCATCTCTGAACCTGGATGGGGGGGTGGGGGGAATAGAGATAGAAATAATAATATAATAATACTTGCATTTGATACAGCACTTTTCAGATCTTCTAGATGTCTCAAAACGCTTCAAAGAATATACTGTAAGGTGAATTGACTGTATATTTGTGGGTTGAACTCAGCAACAAATTGCGCACAGCAGTGCTCACAAACAGGCGTGGATTGAAGTGACCAATTTATTATTGTTTTTTCTTGAGGGATTATTATCAGGCGTGTGGAGTAAGGAGACTTGCCCAAGGTTTCGCCCTGACCTGCCGGGAATCAAACCCAGGTCTCTCGCTTGAGAGGCGAGTGTCTAACCTCTGAGCTACAGGACTCCAGTAATCAGATAAAGAGCCAATCAGACAGAGTCGGACGAGAACAAGTAATTCATTCACATCTGTACATACCTGTCCTTAGTGGCGCTGACTGTGTCTGTTAAATAAGGGAGAAACAAGAGCCATTATTACTGGTTATTATCAGATGCTAAATGACCAACTGGTGACAATGCATCTTGGGGGTAGGGTGTGTGTGTCTGGGGTGGGGGAAGCAGGGTCTCGGGGCTGAACAGGCTCCAAGGTGACATGTTTGGGAATGGAATTTAGTCCATCCTATAATAATAATTCTTGCAATTGATACAGAGCCTTATCATGTCTTCGAGACGCCTCAAAGCGCTTCACAGAATATACTGTAAAGGGAATTGACAGTATATTTTTTGGGTGAAATGCCCACACTGTGATGATCTCTCGTCCGGTTCCTGAGCCTGGCAGGTCCACAGTATTCAAGGGCACTGCTGATGACAGCACAGCACAGCCTGGCTGACTGGGAGGATCTGGAAGGGCAGACCATTCACTGGGGGCAGGGACTCTTCACACTCAGATCCTGTTCACCCTGCAAAGCCCTAATGAGTAGGATGGTCCTACCTGAAGAAACAGTGGGAAGCTTCCCACACGGTGCTCTCAATGGCAAACTGCGATTTTAGCTGATTAAACTCCAGCAGTTACCTTAAAACACAGTCTAGAGTCCCAAAGCCTTGGCTCTCACCAGCCTTTGCCTAATTCTCTCCAGTATTAGATAAGCAGTGGGTGTCCATCCAGGGAGAGAGTGTGCATTCCATTCCAGACATGGAAATTTTCACCTATGTGGATATTCAGTTTGGTTGTGAGACTCTTAAGCACAGCAATGGGTTTCCGCGTGTGTCAGACACACTGCTGACCAAAACAAATTGTATATGTATTTATTTATCTATTGAATTTGCGGGGCCATGGGGTAAGGTTGGGGGAGTGGGACTAGTTGGATAGCTCTTTCAAAGAGCTGGCACAGGCACGATGAGCCGAATGGCCTCCTTCTGTGCTGTAAGATTCAATGATTCTATGTGATTTTTTACCAAATATCGAGGTGTAGAATTATAGTCCCAGCTGGCCAAAGGGTTAAGATGGAGCTGGAGAGCAGGCGGGAGGTATAGACAGAGAGGTCCAGAGGTGAGGAGGTGCTGGTGGAGTCTCGCATAATGGTTTCTGCTTTGGTCAGTTACAGAAAGTTGAGGCACATCCAGGATTTGATGTGTCAGGACAGTGAGAGCCGGGAGTCGAGGGCCACATGCAGATACATGTGGAAGTGGAGCTTGCGCCCCTGTGGATGGCATCACTGAGGGAGAAGAGGATTACTGGGGAATAATAATAATATTAGATAATAATTTTGGGAGGACAGGCTTGCAGGCTATGGGGAGAGAGCGGTGGAGTAGGATTCAATTGGAAGCGGTTTTCAAACAGCCGGCACAGAACGATGGGCCGAATGGCCTCCTTCAGTGCTGTATAATTTTATGATTCTGTGATAATAATCCTTGCTTTTGATATAGCACCTTATCACATTGTTCAGATGTCTCAAAGCGCTTCATAGAATATGTTGTAAAGTGAATTGACTCTATATTTTGTAGGTGAATGAGGCAGCCAATTGTGCACAGCAGTGTCCCACAAGCAGTCATGAATTGAGTGACCAAAGAATTATTTTTATTCTTTGAGGGATTATTACCCATGGAAAGCGATCTGCCAATTGACTAATAACCAGGTTCCTACTTACTACTAGATAAACAGAGGGAGTAAGAAAACTTGCGTAAGGTTTCTCCCCGCCCAGGAATTGAACGTGGGTCCTCTTGTTTGTGAGGTGAGTGCTCTATCCAATACACTACAGTACTCCAAATAGGATTTCAGGATAAATCCCTGAGGAACACCGTGGGTGACTGAGAAAGGGAAGCGACTATGACGATGACTGTACCTTCCAGATGTTTATAAACCTCTTCATACGCCATCACTTCATTCTCCATCACTTCAGCCACACCGTGAATATGTTTAGCAACATCTGCCCTGGCTCCACGGTTGAGATAATGCCCATCGTTTACTCTGGAGATCAGAGATGATATGAAAGGCAGCCTTGTCTGAGCTGCTGACCCGGCCCTGGATGTCACTGTCTCCTGTTTGTTCATTGTTTCAGCCACAGCAGCAAATACAGCCAAGTGTTCAGTGAGACTCTCAGCTCCACCAGGAAATGTGGTTTCTGATTTCTTACTATATTGCTTCAAGATCCGAACTGCTCGTGAGAGTTTTGTGTAACACTCTGCCATTTCTCTGCTGTCCTTTGCATATTGTTCCCTGATATCATTAACCCTTTCCTGTCTGTATGTTTGGGTTACAGTGTCCGTGTCACAAGCTGCAGTGTTGTCAGCCCCACCAGCCACACTCTGGCCGACTCCCACTCTCGGGCCAGGTTTGTGAATCGAGTAAATGTCGTCTGCGATCTCTCGTAGGTCTCTGATGTAGCTGATCATCCACACTCTCCACACAGGGAACAAGGTGACAAAATCTTTCACATCCTCCTTCCTCTGTTCAACCTCAGCTTTGTAAGATTTCCTGTTAATATTAGAAACTCAATTAGAAGCCCAGCTCAGAGGAAGGCCCAAGGAACCTGCCTTTTCCCCATTGTCTCCTCCCTCTTCCCCACAAAATATTAAAAGGATACTGGGAAAAGAGCAAACTGGTATGGTTATGGCTTGGATTGAACCCTAATAAAATGAATAACAGCTGTGTTCTTACAGGGTGTCAGAAGAAAACTGAATTGGACAGGAAATAACTACTGTACGCAATTAGAAATGGAGAGTGAAAGAATCAAAATGCATTCTGCATCGAGGGAGTCAATTAAATATCGAGGGGTATGTAAATACCGAGACCATTGACATCACAATTGGCACTGGTTTGAGCGGGATTTCACTAGTACAGCCACAAAGACAACAAATTACTATAGCTTTGAATGTAGCAGAAGAGGAATGAGAATATTTTAAGACTTTGGAAGGAGGTATCAAATGCCATTACAGGATGTGATGAATATTAAGTGGTGCGGTGCTGTGCATAAAACAATGTGAAGATTGAGCAATACAAATTTGTCACCAAAAAACAAGAGCAAGTGGAACTGTTCACACAATATTTTATGGCACAGTACTCCCCATTTTTGTGGGCGAAATGCAGTAGCCAACTGTGCACAGCAGTGTCCCGCAAACAGTCATGGAATGAGTGACCAAATTATTATTGTTGTTTTTTTGAGGGATTATTATCCCCGGTAAAACGATTCACGAATCGACTAACAACTGGGTTCCTACTTACTATAATAATAATAATCCTTGCATTTGATATAGCGCTTTTCATGTCTTCTAGACGTCCCAAAGCGCTTCACAAAATATACTGTAAAGTGAATTGACTGTATATTTGTGGGCGAACGCGGCAGCCAAATGCACACAGCAATGTCCCACAAACAGTCGTAGATTGAAAATGACCAATTTATTATTATTTTTTGTTTTTGGAGGGATTATTATTAGGCTCTGTGTGGAGTAAGGAAACTTGCCCAAGGTTTCGCCCTCTGCCTGGAATTGAACTTAGGTCCCTCGCTTGCAAGGTGTGTGCTCTAACCATTGAGCGACAGGACTACACGTAGAATCATAGAATACAGCACCCTAAGGAGGCCATTCAGCCCATTGTGCCTGTGCCGGCTCTTTGAAAGAGCTACCAACTAGTCCTACTCCCTCACTCTTCCCCCCAAGCCCTGAAAATTTTTAAGTACCTATTCAATTCCCTTTTGAAAATTTCTATCAAATCTGCTTCCACCACCCTTTCAGGCAGTGCATTCTCTGTAATAACTCTCCGGATAAAAATATTTCTCCTGATCTCCCCTCTTGTTCTTTTGTCAATTATCTTAAATCAATGTGCCCTGGTTACTGACCCATAATAATAACAATAATAATAATCCTTGCATTTGATGGAGCAATTTTCACGTCTTCTCGACGTCTCAAAGCGCTTCACAGAATATACTGTAAAATGAATTTGACCGTATATTTGTGGGTGAAATTTGACAGCCAATTGTGCACAGCAGTGTCCCACAAACAGTCGTGGATTGAAAATGTGGATTGTTTTGTTTTGGAGGGATTATTATCAGGCGTGTGGGGTAAGGAAACTTGCCCAGGTTTCGCTCTGTCTGGAATTGAACCCAGGTGTCTCGCTTGCAAGGTGAGTGCTCTAACCACTGAGCTGCAAGACTCCACAATCCATCCACCAAAGGAAACGGTTTCTCCTACTTATCAAAACCCCTCATAATTTTGAACACCGCGATTAAATCTCCTCAGCTGTCACAAAGCACAATTTAAACCAAGCCACGACATTGGTAAAACAAAGAATTCACAATTATTTATTGTGTGTGTTTTTTCTGGGACTCACATGATGGCTTCCGTGGATTCACAGCTGATATCTGTTGTGGCCAAGAAGATTCTTGAAAATGTGATAAGGCGTTATAACAAATGCATTGATTATTATTATCTGTGTACAAAACACTACAGCGAGGGTAAGTCTGCTGACTTGTCTCACTTTGAGGAGTGAGAGACCCTTCCCCGGGAATTCTATGGGACCATAATTTGTCAAAAATTTACAACACAGACAAGCCCGCCTTGTTGTTTAAGCGCACCCGGACACAACTTACTGCATTGAGGGACAACCCTGTACTGGAGGTAAACAACCTGAAGACCGCAGTTCAATTATGGTCACATCCAACACTGAACAGATAAGCTACAGCCTCTCATAATAGAAAAATCAAAATCCCTGTAATGCTTCAAAAACATCAAATATTGTTAGAATTTACACTTTTTGTATAATGTTAGAATCATAATAGATGTTGCGAACGGGTTAACTTTTAAGTTAAGTGTGTTGTGGGCAGCTGGACTGAAACTCCCTGCACGTACACGAGATAACGGACTGTCTCAAGGACAGTGTGTTTGTGTGTGTGAGGCACGTACACCCCATGAGGTGTTCACGTGAACCCGGCATGATTTTGACCAAGTGATCTAATATCCGCACCATGATTGGATGAATATTGGTATAAGAGTTCCGATAACTTTGTGTATGGGTCCGTCCCGGGTCGCGGAGACAAGGATACAGAGATGGAAGACTGAGAGCTGGAAACACTAAGACTGAGGATATCAGATGGAAGATTGAAAGCTGGAAGCAAGAAGACTGAAAGCATGAAGAATGAAGCTTGTGTGCTGTAAAGACACAGTGCTGAACTCTTGAACTTGAGATATCTATAGTGGTGCTTTTCTGTTGTAAGATCTGTTGATTGTATCGGCCTTTGGTCTGACCCATCGGGATATTGGGGAATAACGAACAAATTATAATAAAACAGTCTGATATCTGGTTAGAGGAATTAGCGTTATTTCCTTGCAGATTTGGCTGATTTTATTTTCTAACAATATCTACCGGCAAAAATGAAGCCAAAGCCTGGATAACATCTGATTTTCTCCAAAAAGTGCTGTATGAAGCTCTTATTTTGCAAAACGAAGAGTTCATGGATCTTTTTGTTAATGAGGATGTAAATGAGCAATGTACTGCAGCACGAGCAGATGAAGATATCATCTTCTCAGTAAGGAAGGAACTAGAGTAAGGAAGGAACTAGAAAAAANGGAGGAGGATTGGCAATATTAATCAAGGATACGGTTATAGCCATGGAAAGGGTCGAGGTGCTGGAGGATCCCCAAAACAGAAGCTATCTGGTTAAAGTTAAGGAACAAAAAAGGAGTTGTTACGCTGGTAGGGGTATACTATAGACCACCAAATAGTGGGAAGGAAATAGATGAGCAGATCTGCAAGCAGATCTCAGACAGATGCAAGGCCAATAGAGTTGTGATAATGGGGGACTTTAATTATCCCAACATAGACTGGCAAAACAACAGCGCAAAGGGCAAGGAGAGGGAAAGATTGCTAAAATGCATACAGGATAACTTTCTTGATCAGTATGTTTCCAGCCCAATGAGGAAGGAAGCAGTTCTGGGGAATGAAGTAGGGCAAGTGGAGCAGGTTTCAGTGGGAGAGCATCTGGGCAATAGTGATCACAACATCATTAGATTCAGAGTGCATATGGAAAGGGACAAGGAACAATCAAAGGTGAAGATGTTCAAATGGAAGAGGGTTAATTTCAGTGAGTTAAAAAGAGACCCAGCCAAGGTGGGCTGGAAAGAAAGATTGGCAGGTAAAACAACTAAAGGCAGTGGGAAGTCTTCAAGGATGAGATAGCTCGGGGACAGAACAAATACATCTGTCCCACAAAAGGGAAAAGCAGGCCAATCAAACTCCTGGATGACGAAGGTAATTGATCTAGAATGAAGCAGAAAAAGGAGGCATATGACAAATGTCAAACCCAAGATACAGAAGACAACCAAATAGAATATAAAAATACAGAAGAGAACTGAAAAAGGAAAAAGAGGGGCACAAAAAAAAAAGGTAAGCGGGTAACATTAAAGGAAATCCTAAAATATTTTACAAACATATCAAGAAAAAAAGGTTAGTCAAAGGTAGGGTGAGGCCAATAAGGACCAAGGCGGAAATCTTGTTGTGGAGGCAGAGGGCATAGCTGATGTACTGAATGAGTACTTTGCATCTGTCTTCACAAAAAAACGGATGCACCAAATGCCACAATATCGGAGAGAGGGTAGAGGAAATGGATAGGATAAGTGTAAACAGAGAGGAAGAACTGAAAAGGTTGACTGGGCTCAAGGTAGATAAGTCGCCCGGTCCGGACGGGATGCAGCCAAGGATACTATGGAAGGCACGGATACAAATAACGGAGGCTTTGGCTACAATTTTTCAATCTTCGTTGGACTCAGGGGTGGTGCCAGAGGACTGGAGAGTGGCCAATGTTACTCTTCTGTACAAAAAAGGGCAGAAGGACAAGCGTGGGAACTACAGGCCAGAGACCTAGCCAAGGTGGACTGGAAAGAAAGATTGGCAGGTAAAACAACTAAAGGGCAGTGGGAAGTCATTTGGCATTTGACAAAGTGCCACATAAAAGATTTGTAAGAAAAATAGAAGCCCATGGTATAAAAGGGAGAGTGGCAGCATGGATCCAGAACTGGCTGGGAGACAGAAACCAGAATTGTGGTGAACGGTTGCTTTTCTGACTGGAGGGAAGTGTACAGTGGCGTCCCCCAGGGATCAGTATTGGGACCACTGCTCTTCTTAATATATATATAAATGATCTGGACTTGGGTATAGCAAGTACCATTTCCAAATTTGCGGACAACACAAAGCCCACTGCAGAAAGATATAGACAGAATGGTAAAATGGGTAGACACATGGCAGATGAATTTCAATGTGGAGAAATACGATGTAATGCATTTTGGAAGAAAGAATGAGGGGAGGCAATATAGGCTGGTAATACAATCTTAAGGGGGGTAAAGAACAGAGATATCTGGGGGTTCAGGTAAATGAATCCTTGAAGGTGGCAGGACAGGTAGATAAAGATATAAAAAGGGCATATGGGATACAAGGCTTTATAAATAGCGGCATAGAGTACAAGAGTCAGGAGGTTATGATTAACTTATATAAAACACTGGTTAGGCCTCAATTAGAATACTGCGCCCAGTTCTGGGCAACACACTATAGGAAGGATGTTAAGGCATTGGAAAGGGTGCAGAGGAGATTTACGAGGATGGTACCAGGAATGAGGGACCTTGATTATAAGGAAAGGCTAAAGAGGTTAGGATTATTCTCATTGGAGCAGAGAAGGTTACGAGGAGACCTAATAGAAGTCTTCAAAATCACTGGTAAAACAAGAGAATTCACAATTATTTAGTGTGTGTGTTTTTTTCTGGGATTCACATGATGGCTTCCGTGGATTCACAGCTGATACCTGTAGTGGCCAAGAAGATTCTGATCAGGTGATGTGTGAAGCTCTTATTTTGTAAAATGAAGAGTTCATGGATCTTGTTGTTAATGAGGATGTAAATGGGCAGTGTACTGCAGCACTGGTAGATGAAGATATCATCACTTCAGTAAGGAAAGAACTAGAGGACATACAAGAAGCGGAGTAACCTGAAAACAACGCCATTATGCGGGTGTGAAGAGAGGCATTTAGTGTATGTGAAGGATTGCAGACCTCTGTTGTTCAATCTGAGCCATTGGCACAAATGGCTGAAATTGAAAGGCGGAAGAGGACACTGTGCCAGATAGTTGGTTCGATCTCCTTACCGGCCAGGTACAGTACTTG